>NW_028318523.1:4521500-4682000 GCF_062004578.1 Staurois parvus
ATTTTTTCAGTTGAGTGATCATGGGAGATGAATTCTGAGTGTTTCAGCACGATCCGGAGATGAAGAAACAGAATGGCACACACCCACATCACCTCGCTTGAATGAACAAATCACAAGCCAAATCAATGTTCATTGTCTTTTTTATTTACGTGGAATTGTCCATAAGGAATTTGTGCCTACTGGTCAAATTATGAATCAAAGATTTTACCTGGAAGTTCTTGGTCACTTGAGATAAAGAGTTTTTGTGTATGTCCTGAGATTGGTTCAAATTGTATCCTTCATCACAACAACACACTGAGTCACAGTGCTTTGGCTGTCAGAGAGTTCTTGGCTGAAAAACACATCACGGTGCCTTGTATATGGAAGTATGCAGTGATTCACAGAAAGTAAAAAGTAGTTAAAATCCAGACCTGTCAAACATCCTGGGAGACTCTAGGGGTCTGGTGTCACCAAAGAAAGGAGGAACAGAGAGAATGAATACCTCAGAAATACTTTATGGGTATGGGGCAGGGAGAGTTAGCAAGGCTGCAAAGTCATTTGCGTAAATAATTCATTTTGATAATGTTAGCCAAGCCCATTAGGACTTGATGAAGATTCATCCACTGTCTTGTTTTAGCAAGATTTCAATAAAAGAAGACCGGGTACATATTTAGGGATCAGAAGCTGAACTTGCATTACTAAATATTTAAATTTACCTACCACCTGTAATTGAGAGGAAGTTATATTTTGAGTAGTCATCGGGTCGAGGGGAAATAAAAGATGAATTCTAATTGACTTTTAAGCCCTTCCCAAATTCCTCTAGAATGCACAAAAGATGGCACAACGATTGGTTGGAATCTTCCACATATATCAGTGTCATCTGCATAGAGTGAATATGCAGGCCCTTGATATGAGGGGGAGGATTGACTCAAGGCCACCAGCAGTTCAATAGCTAAGGCAAAAAGTACGGGAGAAAGGGCACGTCCCTGACAGGTATCTCGGTAGGAATAGTAGATGGGGAATGGTTGAGGAATGTCAGTATTGACTCTAATCTTTGCAGCTGGTGAAATGTACAACACTTTTTCCTAAAGAATGAGATTTGGGCCAAAACCTAAGAGTTACAACACTCATAGGGCCTACCTTATAAAAGCTTCGATAGGTGTCTAGCAAGAGTATAGCTCTGCCTTCACTGTCTGCCGGTGTGGAAACTGTAAATTAATAAAAAGTTTATGAATGTTGAATCTGGCAGAACAGTCTCAGGGCTTGTTCACACTTGACTAATTTCTAACTCTGCCCCTATAGCATTTGAAAGTCGTTTGGGAAGCATTTTTAATGCTCCTCAAATGCTCCCCAAACGCCCTGTGTGTGTTTTTGAGGCGTTTGATAGGCGTTTTCCAAGCATTAAAACCACACCACAAACTCCTATAATGAAGTTAATGGTATTAATGTCCCGCAAACGCCTGCCAGGCGTTTGAGGAGCATCACCATATACTTGAATGGGAGGCGTTGAAAGGCTTCAACTCCTCCTGACTTGGAATGAGGTCTTTTTTAAAGCAATCCACTAAGCTGGCCAGAACCAACTCTTGAGGGAGTCGATTCCACATTTTCACAGCTCTTACTGTGAAAAACCTTTCCGTGTTTGGAGATTAAATTTCTTTTCCTCCAGACGTAAAGAGTGCCCCCTTGTCCTCTGTGATGACCTTAGGGTGAATAACTCTACACAAACCACTGATGTATTTATACATGTTGATCATATCCCCTTCTTCTTCTCTTCTCAAGAGAGAATAAATTCAGTTCCTCTAATCTTTCCTCATAGCTGAGCTCACCCATGCCTCTTATCAGTTTGGTTGCCCTTCTCTATACTTTCTCCAGTTCCCCAATGTTCTTTTTGTGAACTGGTGCCAAAAATTGAACTGCATATTCCACATGAGTTCTTACTAATGATTTGTACCGGGGTAAAATGAGAGCTCTCTCTCTGGAGGATTTTGCTCACTTTAGAAACCACAGCTTGGCATTGCATGCCATTATTAAACTTGTGATCTACCATAACTACCAGATCCTTCTCCACCATTGATTCTCCCAGTTGTACCCCCCCTAGTATGTATGATGCATGCATAGTCTTAGCCCCCAAGTGCATAACCTTACATTTATCAACATTAAACCTCATTTGCCACATAAGTTGGAGACATCCTGTAAGGACGTTATTCCGCTGCACAGCTTGGTGTCATCTGCAAAGACTGAAATAATATTTTTAAACCCAGATCCTATATTGTTTATAAATATATTAAAAAGTAAGGGTCCCAACACTGAACCTTGAGGTACACCACTGACAACCCTAGACCATGCAGAGTATGAATCATTAACCACTACTCTCTAACGGTCTTTTAGCCAGTTTTCTATCAATTTACAAACTGATTTTTCCAAGCCTGTAGACTTTACCTTACACATTAGCTGTGGGTGGGGAACTGTGTTAAATGCTTTTGCACAATCCAAGTATACCACGTCCATCGCCACCCCTCTGTCCAAGTATACTACCTCCACCGCCACCCCTCTGTCCAATTATACCACGTCCACCATCACCACTCTGTTCAAGTATACCACGTCCACCGCCACCCCTCTGTCCAAGTATACCACGTCCACCTCCACCCCTCTATCCAAAGTTTTGCTCACCTCCTCATAAAAAGAAATCGGATTTGTTTGACAACTTCTGTCTTTCATGAACCCATGCTGTCTGTTGCTTAAAATATTTTTTTCCAGCAAGAACTCATCTATGTGGTCTTTTATTAAGCTTTCCAGTATCTTCCCAACTATAAATGTTAAGCTAACAGGTCTATAATTACTTGGTAAAGATTTTGGCCCTTTTTAAATATTGGCACCACATTGGCCTTACGCCAATCCAGTGGTACTATGCCAGTCATTAAAGAGTCCCTAAAAATTAGAAACAATGGCTTTGAAATGACAGAGCTCAATTCCTTAAGGACCCGTGGATGTATGCCATCAGGTCCAGGTGCTTTATTCACCTTTATTCTGTCTAAATATTTCTGGATCATATCAGTTGTGAGCCAATGTGCATCATCTGGGGCTGTGTCAATACCATGCCCATTATGGACAAGAGCTCCTCCATGCTCCTTTGTATGCACAGAGCTGAAGAAGGTATTTAATACATTTTCCTTCTCTTTGTCCCCTGTCACCTACTCTAGATTATTTTGTAAAAGGGCCTACATGCTCGGACCCTAACTTTTTTACTATTAATATAGTTGAAGAATTTTTTGGGGTTGGTCCTGCTATCCTTTGCAATCTGTTGCTCGTTTTCAATTTTTGCAACCTTTATTTACGTTTTGCATATTCTGTTATATTGTTTGTAATGTTTAAACAATGATAACGTTCCTTCATTTTTATATTTAATAAAAGTTCTTTTCTTATTATCTATAGCTTTTTAACTTTCGCTGTAAGCCACATAGGTTTGATTTTTAGTCTTTTAAACTTGCTGCCCATGGGAATATATTTTGCAGTGTGCTCACATACAGTCTTTTTGAAAAACTCCCATTTCTGTGTTGTGTTCATCGATGCCAATATTCCCTCCCAGTCTAATTCTTGGAGAGCAGCTCTCAGCCTTGGAAACTTAGCTCTCTTAAAATTGAGCATTTTTAATTTGCCTGTATGTACTTGCTGCTTACAGCTAACAATAAATTAAATCATGTAATGGTCACTGCTATCCAGATTTTTTTTATATGGACATTCATAATAAACTCTGCATGGTTTGAGATTACCAGGTCCAGCAAAGCATCATTCCTAGTTGGGGACTCTATGAACTGTACCATAAAATGGTCCTGTAGCAAGTTTATAAAATGTTTGCCCTTTAACTGTTCCCGCAGTACCATTACTCCAGTCAATTTTCGTGTAGTTAAAACCCCCCATTATCATCACTGTCCCAGTCCTTGCAGCCCTTTTGATCTGTGCAAGGAGCTGAGTCTCCACCTCTCCATTAACACTGGGAGGCCTATAACAAACTTCAATGATTACCTTTGTAGTACGCACCCTCATGTGCAGTTCCACCCATAATGCTTCAGCCTCATCACACTCTCTAGGTCCTCTTTCACAATCGCTCTGAGATTACTTCTCACATAGAGACAGACACCACCACCTTTCGCCGGGACTAATTAAGTGAGTATCTTGTAGGCAGACTATATGTGGTTTATGTTTGCATAGGTAATAAAACTGTCCATTTGCAGGTCAGGAAAAAGGGAAATAGCCCATCCTTCAGTGGAAGGAAAAAAGGATCCTGGCCAGATTAAGACGCAAAGGATGTTATACCAAACAAGAATGTGGTTGTTCAGAGTATACAGTCAGAGTACTTGGTTGAAAGAACACTCAGTGAGTTCTGTTTTGTGATTTTTTTTATTGTGGAATGTCCTTGCCATGAAGTCAATCTGTAGCCTCCAGTGGAGCAATGGAGAAGGTGGCTTTACCATCAGCTAGGATCTGCAGTTTCTCAGGAAACAACATTGCATACTTCTACCATTCTGATTAAATCTCTTTTTTACTTCCAAGAAGAAAGTCCTCCGCTTTTGAACTTCAAACGAAAAGTTTGGGAAGGATTTATGGTTGCCACTGTAACTAAAGGTCACTGTCAATCTAGCTGCACACAGTATTGCAAACTTATCTCTGAATTGGAAAATCAATCAGGGGTCTTGGGTTAACCCTGGGCATGGATGCTACAAGGGAGTGTGGTGTGCCCTTTCTATGATGAAAGCAGGTAAGATATCCAGGCTTGAAAGGGTAGCTTTAAGCCAATTTTTAAAGCAAAACTAAAGTTTTTTTTTTTTTTGCAAAATAACAAATATGTCTATAATTAACTTCTGTGTGTAGTGGTTTTGCACAAAGCTGCCTGGATCCTCCTCTTCTCGGGTTCCACGCAGGCTCTCCTGGCTCCTCCTTTCTGTCGGGTGCCCCCATAGCAAGCAGCTTCACACATGGAGCCGTGGCTATGCCACTCCCCTCTCCTCATTGGCTGACTGGCTGTGATTTACAGCAGCAGGAACCAATGGCTCCCACTTGCTGTCTCAGCCAATGAGGAAGCAGAGACCTGGGACAGCCGAGGCTGTCATGCACATTGCTGGATCTCGATGCGGCTCAGGTATTAGAGATGCTGCACAGAGAAGGTTTTTTAGGTAAAAAAAATCTTGAGCCTTTACAACCACTTTAAGGAATATTTCATGGGCATTGCCCTCTGACCTCCCTGGAAAACAAATTGAGCAAAGTTTATTTCCTCTAGACCGATTTTCCAAATTTTCCAGAGTTCTCTATTAAGTCTTTATCCTGTGACAATGGATAGACTGAATGTGCAGTGATTATCCCTTTTATCCCTGTAGCATTCTCCCTTAAATGATTTATGTCTCATGTAAATTATCTGGTGATAAAATTCCTATGAATGGAGGTAGCAACACCCAAACCTCATCAAAACAACCGTGCAATTGTTTAGAAGCCAAAAAGTAACATAACCTTAAATTACAATTTAAGGATTCTGAATACAATGCCCTAATGGATAGTCAAGGTGCTCAGCATCATACATTCACCAGCCACCTTATTAGGTACACCTGTTCAATTGCTTGGTAACACAAATTGCTAATCAGCCAATCACACGGAAACAACTCAATGCATTTAGGTATCTAGACATGGTGAAGACGACTTGCTGAAGTTCAAACTGAGCATCAGAATGGGGAAGAAAGGGGATTTAAGTGACTTTGAAGACGGCATGGTTGCTGGTGCCAAATGCAAGCAACACTTTTCACATATTTGTAAAAAATTTTGAAAATCATTTATCATTTTCTTTCCGCTTCACAATTATGTATCACTTTGTGTTGGTCTATCACATAGAATCCTAATAAAATATATTTATGTTTTTGGTTGTAACATGAGAGTATTTCAAGGGGTATGAATACTTTTTCAAGTCACTGTAAATATCGCTGAATATCAGGCCATTATACACAGCTTAAATACATGTACATCAATTAATTACCTGCCAAGGCATTTGCAATTCTGTTCCACCAGCTAAAAGATCCAGGAACCTATGCCAGAAAACACAGCCAGGTCCTAGATGTCTCTTCAGCATGCACTACAGATAAACAACAGCAGCCTGGTCCACGAGCCTCTGCGGCCTGTGACTGAGTAATGAATAAACAGCAGCACACCTAGGAGCTCATCCCTTTGCACTCCCCTTTTGTAAACATATTCCCTGTGTTAGACTGAAAGCACAGTGTAAAGCAAATAATCCCCGACTGGCTGACAGCGCTGACATTTTCTCCCAGAATGAGTGCAAATATGGACATATTAAAGTGATGCTAAACTGCTGAAATGAAGTATGAACAAAACATATCCTTATATAGTGTGCACTTACCCCAGTCCATAGCATTTAGTGTGGATCTTGTCTGCTCTCTCCTTTGTCTGCTATCTGCATGAGGCACTTCTAACAGTTTTCCTTGACACTAGGCAATCCTTGAAGACAGCCCACCCCCACCTCTGGAAACACACAGCAGGTGACTGACAGCATCAGAAGCAGGGGCGGACTGACCATTTGGAAACTTGGGCACTGCCCGAGGGCCAGGGGTCAGTAAGGGGCCCCATGAGATGCCCCTGGTACCTTTTTCATAGACTTTTTTGAGTTTGGGCAAGGACACAGGGGCCCCATGATCCCCTATTGCCCAGGGGGTCAGTAGGGGGCCCCATGAGATGCCCCTGGTACCTTTTTCATAGGCTTTTTTGAGTTTGGGCAAGGACACAGGGGCCCCATGATCCCCTATTGTCCGGGGGCCCCATGAGTTGTCAGTCCGCCCCTGATCAGATGTGCATGTTTCCCTATGAGACTGTGTGTGACTTTCCCTTCAATCAGGTCTCAGATTACACTCAGCTCTGTGCTGTGTATTGTGTGACATCAGATCGCCAACTCCTGGAAGCGGAGAAATACCACCTAAAGTGTACACTTTGGAAGGCTGTAGAGGAGAGAAGGCTGCAGATAAACAAGCACAATTTTATGTGGGATGATTTAATTCATCTCTGTGTATTACTCAAGGCTTGTCACTTCAGTGAGCTTTGGTAAGAGTTTATCATCATTTTAAAGTGGTTGCAAACACTTATATATACACTCAGTGAAGTAACTGGCCTCAGGTGATACAGATGAAACAAATCCTCCTACATAAGTTGTACCTGTTTATCTAAAGTTTCTCTTTTCTATGGAAAAGTACAGAATTTATACAGCCTGTCTGAGCTTTCAGAAAGCAGGGGGCAGGGAGCTGAAGTTATACTCTGCAGATCTCAGTGAGAGCTGATTGAAGGGAAGGAACACATTCCCTTCACACAGCACACAGGAACAAAGCTGACGATGGCAATCACAGGAAAACTTGTCAGAAGTGACTCATTCAGATAACAGAGGAAAGAGGCAGCAGAAAGAAATGACACTTAGTGCGCTGGACTTTGTTCATATTTTATGTCTGAGGTTTACAACCACTTTGAAGTGATTCTAAAGATTCCAATTTTTTCCCAAAATAACAAACATGTTATACTTACCAGCTCTGTGCAGTGGTTTTGCACAAAGGAGCCTCAGTCCTCCTCTTCTTGTGCCCCTCACTGTCTCTTCTGGCCCCTCCCCCTTGCTGAGTGCCCCACGGGGCAAGCTGCTTGCTTTGGGGGTACTTATGCATGCTTGCTCCCGATCCACCTCTGTGTGTCTGTATGGGACATACAGATAGAGAGAGGAAGGAATATAATACATAAAGTGCCAACATCCCTAACGAATACAAGGGGGGGAAAATTCCTCTTTTTTGGTGGGACTTTAACGGCACAATTTACTTTTATGATAAATTTCAACAATTCAAAATACTTTTCTTTTCTTTTGAATTGTTTAAATTTATCATACAAGTAAATTGTGCAGTTAAAGTCCCACCAAAAAAGAGGAATTCCCCCCCCCCTCCGTATGGGACATACAGAGTGTGGCTCAGTCCCGCCCCCCTCCTTACTGGCTGTGATTGACTGTGTGTCAGCCAATGAGGAGGGAGCAACCCGGGAGAGCTGAGGCTCTCGTGCACAGTGCTGGATCGCGATGAGGCTCCAGGCAGGTATTAAGGGGTGCTGAGGGGAGAGCTGCACATTGAAGGTTTTTTACCTTCAGCCTATAGAAGCACTTTAAGTAATATATGATAAAGTATCGAAATCTGTACCCCATTGGGAAGTTTACTGGTAATTTCCTGTTCTGTAAACCCAACAAAATTTAAGGAAATATCCTCTTGAACAGTTTTCATGGGAAGAACTGTGCCTATTGGAAGATATATCTTTATCTTGGTGAAAGCTCAAATGTTGGATTTTCCCTCAGCCCTGACAACACTGGTCACCAAGACAAGTAAAGAGGGTGCATCTAAAAGGGACATCAATAGACATGAAAGACGTTGCTTACTCTAGCAAGAAAAAAAAAAGTTTGGGCTCTAGATACCTGTACACCTTACTGTAAGAGTAAAATATATATTATTTTTAATGAATACATAACTGTATGGCCATGGCGTTTTTCTCACTGCCTCGAATTAACCTTTAATAAATATAGCATCAGTTTTCATCAGTATGCAGTATACCACATACCTATTTGCTAACAGTTATATTAGCTCTCTAGCCGACTGTAAAGATGACATCAATTTGTGGATGTCTCAGAACTTTCTGCAATTAAATAAGAATGAAGCACAGGTTCTTGTTATTGGAAATGAAGCGTAGAAAAAAAAAGAAGGATGTTAGTTTTCTTAGACTGTCTCCAATAGCGGAAAATCATGCCAAGAATTTAGGAGCTATTTTTAGACAGTGATCTCAAAGTTTTAAGAACCACATTGGTAATGTCTGTAAAAAAAGATTACTATCATTTCCACAATATTCTTCCCCATGCTGATAGAGAGATGGTAATACATGCTTCTGTGTCATCTAGACTAGAGATCCCTTTCTATTTGGTTTGCCCAAGAGATCATTTACAAGTGTACAATTTCAAAATGCTGCCTTAAATACACTATAATACACTAGCTCTTAAAGGATAACTGTACTTTAGTAACAAACAGCTTCCCTGCAATTGGCAGCATGCGTAATGGTAAAGTATACACATAAGTAAATGTCCTTTAGAAGCAGAGATCGTTCATTTCACTGTCCACCCTATCCAAGGCCAACGCAACCTTGCATCCTCCAGTGCTCCTGCATTAGGTGTGTATTCTGGTAGGAGGTAGGGAAACAGGGTCTTTGTTAGACTGGTTCTTAGTGAATAATGGTCAGCTGACGTGACTTTGTCCCTTCTCTTCCTAGAGCATGCTAGGAATCCTTAAAGGAGAAGTAGGGCCAAAGCTCCTTTGACCCTATCTCTCTTGTAGGCTGATGTCACTCAGCTGGTGCAGACTCAGGTAAGATCTTGACTTTATGGTCAGGATCGACCCTGATGCCTTGACCGGCAGCTTTCTTAGCCTCTCCATGAGCCACTAAGAGCCTGAGCCAGCCCCTCCTAAGTCCTCCACAGCCTGGCACTCCAGTGAGCACTTGAGGGGCATATCAGAGAGCCGCTGACTGACAGTTACCTCTCTCTGCTCACTGAAGACTGAGAACTGAGCGATCTTGGCTCTTTGATCACTACACTACAGTGTAAGGGCAGCTAGGGATCTATGCTGCACCCACCTACGTGCATGTTTGATTTTTTCAAGACCTGTACCTCTCTTGACTAGTTCAGGAGCTTTGGCTGTGCCAAACTCTGTAAAGTCCAGGCAGCTGAATAAACCCTTACCACCCCTACAAGGTATATACTTATTCCCAGCATTGACAGTCTATAGGTTGCCAACTGCAGGGAGCTTTTAGCTGACACAGTCTTTAAAACTGTAGAGTATTCAACTTTATCTGCTAGACCTAAACCTCTTAGGCCTAAGGATGGTTTTAAAGTAGAACAAAGTACATAGTTACATAAAGTAATTCCACAGGTATGGTAAATGCATAGTTACATTGGTCCAAGGTATGTAAAAACTGCCATACAAGGAATTCATGGAAATTAAAAATAAAATTGAAAATGGGTGGAATTTAAAAGACTTTATGTGTCTGCTATTATTTTAAATCTTAGTGTAAACTACCATGTATGCACAGTGTGGTGTACACTCCCAGCCTGATGGATGACAAGAGCAGAGTGTCAAGACAGTGTAACTCCAGTGCTCATGTACAGGAGACACATCATCAGTGGTCACCCAATGGCTGAAGTGAGAAGACACCATATGTGGAAAAAGAATGAGAGAAAATGGTGGCCGAGGATGCAGCAACGAGAGGGGGAGGGGAGCTGCCAATGCTGAAGGAGGACATACTGGATAAGTGAGACATACCTAGCAAGTGTTTTGTGTGTTATGGTAAGAGACCCTGGAACATGCTTTATGGTATCTTTGATGCTCTTTCCTCTCTTTGAGGTATATGTATTTTAATCAAATCATTAGTATGTATTATTGCTTTTGAATAGATTGATTATGTAGATTTCCTTTTTTTCATATTGTTTTATTATGTATGTTTTTATGTTTTGTTTTAAACATAATTAGACTCTCACAATCAACATTAACTATTTTAAAGCCTTATGCTGTCAGCCTTAAATAGATATGAAGGTAAATTCTATTTACTTGTTTTAAACTTTTTTTTTTTTTTTTTTTTACATATCTTCAGTTGATTCTTGGTTTGTGGCCTAGGCCAAATGATGTCATACATCCCAGAAGTCTTCACGGGCATTTTATTTATTTCATCTGGAGGAGGGTTTTTCTCAGCTAAGCACACCCTACTGCCTGCATGCCTGAACTAAGGGCAAATGGGTTACAGGAAGTAAATGCTACATGAATCATCTGCCCTTACTCAAGATGGCCACAGCTAGAAATGCTAGAGGGGTGTTTAGCTAACTGACTTCTCAACAAAATAAAGCATGGAGACATGGATGGATGGGCGAGTTTGTTTTGGATAATAAAAAGGAATCAAAAAGTATTTTCAGTTTGTGGTGCTCAGATACTCCCTACAGTTTACTCCCACTTCAATCTTGCTTGTTTTATAGATTGCATTATGTAAACATTGTTTTTAACTTTGTTATACCATTAAAGTTTATTGTTATTTTGTTATATCCTGGCAAACATTATAAAAAAAATTATCAATTTAAACACTTGCAATTATGCATTAGCAATGCAGCAATGTACAAAAAGCAGGCGATCAGATTAGTAAACAATAGGCCTTGATTTACTAAAAGCAAATAGAGTATTTACTTTTAAGGGATGCTGCACTTTGCAAGGAAAGTTTTCCCAGAAATTAGTGAATGATGTAAAGCTCTGCTAACATCCATAATCCAGTCATATGCAAGCAAAAATATTGTTACTCACTTCCTGAAGATGATCTCTGATCGAAACACGCTGAGGCTTGATGACGCAACTTCTGCCAACGTCGCATCCATACCGTGGAACGCACGCCGCTCCGAGGAGCGATCAGTACAGCGGCTTCCATTTTGAGCAGTAACAAGGCTGAGTACACCAGGTGCCAGGCATAGGCACTTCTTTTGTGAGTGGTAATTTTATTGGAGGTGCCTTATAAAAAATATAAAACAGTTTTACACTATGGGATGTCCCCTTCTCTTTCTTTGTATATGGTGATATACTTTTCCCTTCATGCGGAGGTGTGGAGATAGCTGGCTCTTTAAAATTGTCCTTTAAATATCACGGACCACCCCAAGGATAGATGGTCACAGACTAAGGATCTGGAGACAACTGGCTTACTGGGAATGTCCCGCAAGCATTAGGGACCAATCTAGAGATAGACGGTCATTAGATAAGGGTGAGTGTCAGTCCATGTGGTGCACTTTTGTCGAGCACAGTGGAGCACTTTTTTTTGAGATTATCCATTAATCAGGATATTGAATATGAGCTGAGCACAAGCATATGCACTTGTTTCATTAATATGGGACTGGTTTATGACATGTCGAATATATGCACATGTTTATTATTATGAGCGGTCCATTTGTTTTTCTATTTAATTTTTGTGATATTTTAACACAAGTATAGGACTGCTGCAGAAGGTTTATTTTGTATAATAATTGTGGTACATCCATAAGAGCATGAGCACTTTAACTATTTACATAAAAATTAAAAGCCACATTTCTACAATTCTGAAATATGTATTATTATTATACAGTATTTATAAAGCGCCAATAGTTCGCTCAGTGCTGTACATTACAAAGGGGGACAGAACATGTGACAGAACAATACCAATACAATGCAAAACATGAGGGGATTGAGGGCCCTGCTCTTCCGAGCTTACAATCTAGGAGAGAGGGGATAGGGGCACAGGAGGAGATAGCTGTGGGGGATGGAGTGCTAGGAAGAGTGGAGGAGGTTGGCAAGTTAGCAGGGGGTGGGGTAGACTTCCCTGAAGAGATGGGTTTTCAGGGTGCACCTAACGGAGAGGAGAGTAGGTGATAATCTGATGGGTTGGGGAAGGGAGTTCCAGAGGATGGGTGACACCCTGGAGAAGTCCAGGAGGCGAGCATGGGAGGAGGAGACCAGGGAACTAGAGAGAAGGAGGTCTTGTGAGGAGTGGAGTGTGCGTGTTGGGTGGTACTTGGATATTAGGTCAGTGATGTAGTTCGGGGCAGTATGGTGGACGGCTTTGTACATCAGTGTTAGGATTTTGAATTTGATCCGTTGCGCAATCGAGAACCAAGGGAAGGGATTGGCAGAGGGGGGTGGCGGAAACGGAGCGGTTGGAAAGGTGAATGAGTCTGGCAGCCGTATTCAGGATCGACTGAAGCGGGGATAGCCAGCGGCGAGGCAGGCCAGTAAGGAGGGAGTTGCAGTAATCGAGTCGTGATATGATGAGGGAGTGGATGAGCTGTTTAGTGGTTTCTGGGGTTAGGAACGTGCGGATTTTGGCGATGTTGTGGAGGTGGAGTCTGCACGAGTTTGTTAAGGATTGGACTTGGGGCTGGAAGGATAGGTTGGAGTCCAGAATGACACCAAGTACTCTGGCCTGCAGGTCGGGTTTGATGGTGGCGTTGTTGGATGTGATGGAGAAGTCAATGGGGGGTGGTGTCCGGGCTGTGGGGAAGACAAGAAACTTGGTTTTGGAAATATGAAATATGTAAGTTTCATGTTTCTCATAGCACTATGGACACTCCTTACGGATGTAAACACAATTTTGTCCTAAAACCAAAATCTCTTCAAATATCTATGTGTCCTAAAAAAGCAAGTAAGATACATTGAGGTAAAGCATGCTTCTTAGTGAATGAGATGAAACAAGGAAAAAATTCACTTTGCAAAAAAAAGAAAAAAAAAAAAGCTAATCAGGTATAAGCCAAATTTAAAAAAAAATGGATGATTGAAATTAACACAACTTCATCTTATTCCCTAATTCAATTTTTTCTTTACAAAGTGAATTTTCAGCTTAGTGAATAAGATGAAGTTATGTAATTAATATTATGTAAGTAATTATCCAATCACGTGTCAGCAAAAATATAGTTTTGTTTATAAATTCTCCTTGCAAATAATTAAGTGTTGTTTGCAAAATGAATTTCACTTTGCTTCATTCCCTAGGATAAATGAAAAATTACCTTGAATGTGAAAATGATGTACTCATTTAGTAAACATTTGTATCCTTTTGTACAAGAAATATCACATCCATTTGTGACAACACCTCAGATGCCTACTGCAATGCCATGAGAAGTTTTTATCTTGCCTGTTCTACTTAGCAAGGTGAATTGAAGAAAAAGTGATACCTGCCTATTTGAGATGAAAATGAATGTCATTTATTATGGTCAGAAGTAAAAAAAATTGCTAATTTTACCAGAAGGCCACTTTGAAACATCATCGCATCACTTCCGGTGACACGGTAACGCTGCTCTCCACCTGTGTTCCACAGCAGTGTACAGCGGCCTTCTGGTCCTACTCCCTCCATCTGTCAGCCGGCTTCTGGACCCAGGAATGGGACACCTTGACCTGCAGCAATGCCAACCGCTCCCGCATGTATTTTATTGAACTCCACATGGGCCTTTTTTATCCTTGACAATATGAGTGTTCACTCGCACTATTGTTTGTAATAAAGCTTTAACAGTCTACACTCAGTGGCACCTTCTTTATCCATTTTTACATGTGACATTGGAGACCTGCTTCTACTCTACCCTGAAGGCTGTCTTGAGGTACTAACTGTTCTGGTGCCCCCATGGACTCTCTGCTGGATGTAGCAAGTAGTCCTTGTTTTCGCTCCCCCATTTTCTCCTTTACCCTCCACCCCCTAGTGTGACTATGGACCTGACTGTGGACATCTAACTTGCGCCAACTCATTCCATTTATAAACTAGAAAATACCACCACTATGTTTTCTTTGGAAGATGCATGGCAGATGCATTTTCGAACCACCAATATTTATGGTTCTGCCTAACCAATGAACATTTCATAAACTGCCTGCTGTGTGGCAAGCCTATGTAAATCCCAGACCAGGATGGGCAAAAATACCAATTCTTTTCACAAGCAAGACATCACCCGTGCATGTATTTCGCTGTTTGCTTGGAATTCTGCTTTAGAAATCACCCTGATTGTTTATCTTTAAATAATCTTCTGTGTCTTTTGAATGCCTGTGTAACAATATTACAGCTCAGTTAACACAATTCTTTTAATTCTGCCCTTTTTTAAAACACCATTAAAGCATTATTTTTCCACAATGATCTTGAAAACATATATAAAACCAAGTGAAAACGCATTAAAAAAAATCCCATTCAGAAATTTGAGCAATGTTTTTAATTGGAGATTAATAACACCCAGTAAACAAAATTATGTCCTTTGAAAACATAATCTTGCTTCCCAGCATGAAGCTGGAATCTATTATTTGCTACCTCCATATGTTGAAATGCATTCAAATAATGACAAGTGACCTTAAGCCTTACATTAATGTAAATCAGAGCTGGGTAGGAAATTTGCTTTTGATTGATACTGAAAAGATTAAATCCATCATTTGAGTGAAGTTTGTTTCCCCATATGAAAAAAAAAAACACATGATGAAAAAAATCGTTTAAAAAAAAAAAAACACACTAGATATCACATTAGCAGATGAGACCTTCTCTCTTCACATGGACATGTAATGAATGGGGTAGGTATACAATGTCTTTATTTCTTAAGTAGTCTAACTGAATCTGCTAATGATTGAAAGAAAAGTGCATTTATAGCAGCCTAATAAATGAAAATATGTTCTCGCTTCCATGTGTACTAATATGATTTTCAGTGTGCCAGAATATAATTATGGTGCCCATTAAAAACTAAACTCATCGCATTCTTGTGCTTTTTCAATTATCTGTCCATCATGCATTGAACTGATCACTAAGAGATTTCTCAAATGGAATAAAACAGTAATTTCCAAAGAAAGATAAAACAAACAAAAGGATTTCCCAAAAATATTCTGCTAATTTTATAATTACATTTTGATGATAATTATAATAAATATACCAACTGGTATGGAAATATGATTAATAAAATCTGCCTTTTTAATTCTTTAAAGTAAACGTGGGGAACTCAAAGTAAATATATGATGAAGAACGTATGCTCTCCGGTGAGCACATGTCAAAATAGTCATATAGGCAACTAACATTGTACAAAAAATTTTGACTTTTCCTGTTGCCCCCTGTCCCTACTGGGAGTGATTCGCCCTCTGTTTTTTCAGGTGACCATTGTCACCAGATGGAGAAACAGAGGGAAGTCTAAAAATTGTTGAAGTTGTCACCAGATCAAGAAAGGGGGGGGGGGGGCACTTCAATGGGAACACCTGTTTCTATGACAACTCTGTGAAATGGGAATTCCATTCACTTTGGATAGAACTACAGGAGGCTTTGAAATAATATTTTACATAGAATATTTCTGTGCCATGCAAATCTGCCAAGGAAAACTGTGTTGTTCAATGCCAGGGCTTATTTTTGCTAATTAGTAATACTTCCCACTCCACCTACTCATTCTTATAGTTTTTTTTTTTTAAATCCTTGAAGGTAACTTTTTTATTTGCCTATATCCACCATGGTGCCACCCTCCAAAGCTATGAGTGGAGACCCATGATCCATTGATGCTGACCGGTCTGGTTTCTACCCCTAGCATGATGTCATGATGCTGACTCTTTAGGGCAGCATGCCAATGTAAAGTGCCCATGATACCCAAGAAGGGACACTGTCATTGAGAAAAGAAACTTTCCACACTACACACCGGACAACAACAGCTTGTCAGACCCAGCTTGTTAGGTGACTGGAGTTTTTTTTTTAAATAAAAACTACAGATTAAATAAAGAGGTGATTGGGAAGGGGTAGGATTGTTTGGGGGAAGGGGATGGAGATCAGCTTTAAATACACAAGGTGGGCATTACTTAAACTTCCTACTTTGGAGACAAAATACTTGGCATTCATAAACTTGGGTTAAAATGGAATTACAGGTTATATATAACTAAGGTTAAAACAGCTTCCATCTCCTATTCTTACTAACCTGTAAAAGGAAGATGCTTATATTTATTTATTCTCATGGTGTTCTGGTCCCATCACATGATTGGCTGCCAGTGGCCAAGTTCAGGATAGAGGAGAGACAGCAGATAACAGATATCCCATAGTAAGCCTATGGGTGACATCACCATTCAGGCATTCCAGCTACTGCTGGCACTCTTTCCTCTCTCCTGAAGCCAGCTGCTGGGGAGATCAGGTGCCCAGATCAAAGCACTCTAAGAATAGGTAAGTACATGTGTTTTTCTTCTACATGGTAATTAAAATAGGAAATAGAATGGGGTTGGGAGCCATTTTAAGCTTAGTTTGATGTAGCCTGGAATTCCACTTTAACAAAGACTAAGTGAAAGAAGCAGCAGACTGCATGGTACTACTTTACTAATTTAGCAATATACATAATTTGATAAAAAGTTTTTAAGTGTTTAGAATGCCAGTAAATAGCTGATTAAAGTTTCAGCTAGGACAACATTTGCTTTTCTCATGATTGATATATATATAGACAGCTACATAACACAGTGATCAATTTTTAAAGATAGCACTTTAAATTGATGAATAATCTGTAACATTTACGTTGGTGTGTGTCTTAGGTCACAAAAGCTTTCAATAATATAAACCAATTTGAGGATCCAAAACTAAAGACACAGCCTATTTGAGACATTCATCTATAAGAAAATGAAAAACATCACCAGTAAACCTACAGTATGTAGCAATGCCCAAATCATTTATTCGTAACCCCAAAGTGAAAATTTTCTGGGCCACTGAAGACCCCTTTCTTAGGCAGCAGTGACAGGTAACCACAGAACACAAAAAAATAAATATTTATCCCAGGCCCACCAATCACACACCTCCTTGCTGTAAGACCGAAAAAAAAAGAAATTAACATCTAGTATCAATGAGCTATTATATAACAAGCCATCTAATAAACATAGTATCATAGATATACATATAACTACTCTAATGTACCTTACATTGCCACTCTATATGTAACCGGATCATTTTACAAAGCAAATGGGTGCAAGATTTGTCTTGTATTGCCATCATCATGGCAACCCACTCACAATGCCTGGATTGAAAAGAAAACTGCTCCCAGACTGGAAGTTCGTCAAAAACCAAGTCTCACCAAGACTCCAGTGCGCTTACTAATACATTGGCTCACACATCCACAATTCCTAATGGAGTGAGCAGGAAACCAAAAAGAAAAAGGGCAGAAGCAAAAAAGAGAAAATGGATATAGCAGACATAACAACTAGGAAGCCACCAAAAGTAGCGAGAACACAAAACAGAAAACAAATGCATGGTAAAGGCACAAATAAACAGAAAAGTAACATAATATTATAAAAACAATGCTATATAACAAAATGTAAAGAAAAAAGGACCATAACAGAGAAAAATAAAAGAGAAACAAAGGCATATATATATTGAAGGGCCACTCCTGCAACTACCAGTGAAAAAAACGTGAACATAAAAAGTAAAAAAAACAACAAAAATAATAGGAAAAATTCCTTAAATATACTGTATATTTATATAATATTGAGAGCCAAAAAACAAATAAATACCTTAAAAAAGGCACAGTTTAATGAAAATGGAGTAACAGAATTTAGGGTATGAATCCACAAAGACTCTCTCTTTAACAGCAATTGTTCCCAATCTGCTCTGATGGGTATAGGCACATGTTCTAGAACTGTTCCCCTCAACTAATCAACTTGATGTGGTCATCACTAAATGTGTAGAAACAGGCATAGTCATTTCAAGATTTTTGCCACAACAAAGAGATCTAATAGCTAGCTTATCACTACAATTTATAAAAAAAACATTGTTTGAATATACCAACCATCTTACCAATGTAAACTACAAAGCATGGACGTATAAAGATATAAATCCTGTTATCAGTGGTGCAAGTCAGGTATCCCCAAATTCTATGCGGATTACTTTTATGTAGGTGACAAAACATTTCCCTCATAATGACAGAATTGCAAAGATCAGCTTGCATTAGGGATGAGCAAATTGTTTTATTGTTCCTGTATAAAGGAGCAGTGATTGCTCAACCCAAAGAATATTCAAAAGGTTCAAAGTCATCATCTTTTTGACACAATCTGATGCTTGATAATAGGTCTGCACAAACAAAAATCTGTTGTCACTAGTTTCATTTTTCTGTTGCTCTATCCAGGGCACAAGTGCTCTATCCAGGGCACAACCGAGAACATCCCCAGGATAATCATGTTATCTAAATTTTCTGAACATATTATCAATCTTAACTTCACAATCATGTTTGTCAGAACAAATTTGCATAACCAGTAAGAACTGAGAGACCAGAAGACCCTAAACATTAAACACTATCAAATTGTAGCAAGGTATTGTGATCAATAGGTTTAGTAAATAAAGAGGTTTTGTACTTGCTGTTAGAGATAAAGATGTCCACCTACATAGATATAATTTTTAATCTGGGGTATTCTAAGATGAATATTACATCTGGAAATAAAAAAGAAATCATGAAGATGTCATCAATATATCTGCTCTGCCACTTTATAAACTTCTTAAAATGGTTCAGGAGGGTAAACTAGCTGTTTCTCTAAATATACCTTAAATAGAATAACAAAAGACTGGACAGCAGAGCTGCCCACTACTGTTCCACAAATGAGTTTAAAGTCCCCATTTTCAAAAGAGAAAGAGTTGATGGTAAGAACCAGCTCAAGGCCCTCCAGCAGGTAACCTGCTGGCAGTGCCCAAGAGCAAAAAATGCTCAACAGCCCCAAGACCAATGAAATAAGAAACAAAGGTGTACAATAAAGATACATTCATAGCGGCCATAAAGGTGTTACATCAGGGTTCTTGGTTCCATACAGAATCTGTAAATAGTCACCAGTATCACAAATGAATGCAGGAAGATCACAGACAAGGGGCTGTAAATTAAAATCAAGCTATTTGGCCAATGGTTGAGTTGCAGAGTCTGAGCCTGTCTCAGTGGGCCAGTATTTATGAGGATTAACCCCTTTATGAATTTTGAGTAATTATAGATAGCAGGCCATTTAGGGGATTTCACATATAACAATTTTGTAACATCTTCAGAGATCCTTGCACTTGCGATACAATTTTATTTTAAGATCACAATTTACTCAGAGTTTCTCCCATTGGATTAATATACATTCTTGATAGTGTCACCTGCTAGTCTTTTTTTATTGAGTTTTTAAATATTTTACTTGATCTGCTAACATATTTAGCAGTCATGTCTAATGCTCAGTATAGTCCAACACCACGAGTGTCCCACCCTTAGCGGCAGGCTTCTTTGCTCAAATTAGAACGATACTGCAAATGACTACCCTAGTGTCTCAAAACATTTGTATAAAGCTTTAGAAGCTCCAATATTGCCCACAGGGGTACAAAGTTCTTCTTAATGCAAAATTGGTTGGTTGTAGTATTCTATTTCAACATAATCCTAGACTCAGAGAAAAACTGGCAAATGTTCAGTCTTCTTTTGGACTAAAAAAAAGAAGTGTCAAGTTTAAAAGTGTTCAGTCTGGCAGTAGAGCAAAATGATAAACCCTTACTTAAAAGATTGGCTTCATAAGCACACGGAATTTGACATGTTGACTACTTTCATGCTTCTCTTCAAGTTTTTCTTACTATCCCCCAATTGTCATTTGTATTGTCAGCTATATGAAAAGGGGCTTTCCAGCTAATTTTTTTGTGAGCTGATAGTGGCAAAAGTATGACCCCATTTTACTGTCAACTGATGGATCCTCAATGTATCTGTCTTTGTTTGATGAGTACTGATGTCCTAATGAATCCGGTGTATTCCTTGTCTTATATATAAGGTATATCATCTTCTATTAAATGAACTGGTCAGCTATGGGTATACTTTCCTGTCTCGATAAACCGGACAGTCTATTTTGAATTTGTCGCGCTTGATTTGTTTCTCCAAGACAGAAAACAGTCAAATTCTATCCTTGTTAAATTTCTTTTTCAAGAGCATTCTCAAGAGCAGTGAACTTAATTACTTGACACAATTGCACTTTCACCTCTTCAGTTAAAAGTAACATAAAATTAAACAAGTTTGATGGCTATCTCACACTATCTTCCACAATATTGTTTTCTTTTTCTCCCAATAGTCAGCTCATTCTTAATTCAAAACCCTCTTGAAAATTTTCCCTGATAACAATACTTCCAAATATCTGTCTATGCATCTCTACAACGCTTATTCCATAGTGTCTTAAAGCGGAGTTCCACCTGAAAAGAAAAAAAATAAAAGTCAGCAGCTGCAAAAACTGCAGCTGCTGACTTTTAAAATACAGACAATTACCTTTCCCTCAGTCCAGCGGTGTCCTCACCACGGCTGGTTTCACCGGCCGTCTTCTCTACCTGGCGCCGGGATCTTCAGTGTTGGCACCTGGCTGTGACAGCTTGGGGCTTCACAGCAGGGAACCCACTGCGCATGTGCAAGAAGCGCTGCATATTGTGAATGGCCCCTTAGTCTACTGGGACCTGTCATGTGTCCTAGAAGACTACGGGGGGGAGAACAACTTCTGCTTCTGATCGCCTAGGTGATCACAGCAGAAGTGGGAGCAGGTATCTGTCAAATTTGGGTTCCTGCTCCCCCCCCCACTGATCCCCAAAGGTGCAAATCCTTAAAGGGGAGCGGGAGACAAAGGCTTGAAGCGGAACTTCCCCTTTTAAGTAGAGCTCTGCTTTAAGTTCCCTTAATAGGTCAAAAAATGTACCAGCATCAAAGGCTTTGTTAGGGTCAGCGTACAACAGCTTAACTTCTTTTGCAGTATAAAAAAACATTTTTCCTTGCAGTGTAACAATATCATTGGAAGCTGTTATTCCATATGCATTGTGTATCTAGCGTAACAGACTGAGCTAAGAGCCTTGTATTAAGAAAGTTTTTAAAAACACAGTAGTGCAGTCATTGCTGGGATTCAATACTGAAAGTGCTAGATAATGGAAAGTACTTAACCTCCCTAGCGGTCTGATTATGTCCATATTTCTGTGCTCAAAGCGGTACACTTTTTTGCATGGAGATATGTATTTTTTTTATTGTAGGCCTGTAATTTTTAGGAATAACTCACTGAAATCTGTCCGAACAAGAGTCTAGTAAACATCCCGGGTATGATAAAATTTGAAACACGAAATCATAAAATATAATTTGATAAATAATCCTAAAAAATAATAATATAATAATAATAAATCTAATTCAATAATATAATCAAACCAAAAATACTGAAATTTTAAATAGAGAGCCAAGTTTGCACATCACTGAGCAAAGTCGCAAAATCGTTTTCAGTGTCTGATGACGAATTTGCCCACAAATCATTATCAATCAGTTCTGCAAGTAGTTCTGATTTACTATCGCTGTTCTCTAGCTGGTCTAAAACCTTTTGACCTAAAGGGACGCTTTTTGGACGTTTCTCAGTTTCCAAGCAGAAAGAACAGTAAAAATGCAGGCAGGGCACAGGACAAAGCACTCGGGACAAAATGTATGTGAAATGGTTTGATACGGTATACTATGTGATTTTAGTGTATTTAGTGACTGTCACTTTTTGTCATTTTCAAATTTCCTGCCGTTCCATCCCCCATACGTCCCGACGCTCGCAGAGGACGGAACCCAAATGACAGATGCCAGCATCCACCGGAGGACATTACAGGGGACACTGCAGGAGGGACATCATGGGAGCGCAGGACAAGGTAAGTGAAGAACAGATCCCGGAGCAGCGCTGCATGGTAAGCCCGAGTGTAGCTCGGGGTTACCGCTTGTGGTACTGAAACTTTACCCCGAGCTACATTCGGGAATACCACCAGGGAGGCTATAGTAGAGCTATAGGCAAAACTTTTTTTTTCATTTTGGATGGAGCAAGGGAGGGTTATAACCCGTCAGATTTTTTTCCACCTCCACTCTATCCAAAAAAAAAAAAAGTTTTGTCATTTGTTATACTTTAAGTACATTGATGGATGGTGCTGTCACTCAAATAGTTCAAAATGTCCCCAGCACACTGATGTAGCAATCCAGATGAAGTGTCGTAACTGTGTGATGCCACATAAATGTCTGTTTTTGTACGGCTACAAGGGTGTGCTTGTGATATTTTGAATTTTGGAATATTTGATTGGCAGCGCTATTCGTCAGCTCCTATAAGCCCCCTCCATTATCTAAGGTTTATGGCTGTAAGAAGTGCACCAGATTCCTCTCATTTTTGGAATGTTTCTATAAGAAGCCTAGGATATAGTTAGCTCTTAGTATGTGAAAAAAAAGTATCTGTATCTTGTCTTCAACTAGATCATGTGAGGAGTCATGGTTCCTCTTCATCCTCTCTAGGCAATAAGCAGTTCTCAAAGCTGCACAAAACATTGGGGCATGTAAGCACCTTCCTATTCTTGATTCCATGGGCCTTCGGGGATGCGTCTTCTCTGTCTTACTCCATCACTGATCGACAAAATTCTCCCACTTCTTGTAAGGCCAGGTACAATGAAAGTGGAAGAAACAATTTTGGTGATCATCAATGGAGGGGGACAGTGCTGGATCGTAAAGAGGATGAGAAATGCTTTACAAAGTTTTTTTTGTTCAGGAGGGAATGTTATTAGACTTAAAAAAAAATAAATAAATAAAAATTCGAGCCTTAAGGTAGATTGCTATTTCCAAGCATGCATTTGCAGTTTAGTGACTGATTTTTTTTTTTTGCATACCAATGCTACTTAATTTCAATTTTACAGTTCCTTATGACAAAAAGTCAAGAAAAGAAGAGCGAATATGTTTAGTACTCAGAGTACTGATGAATTCGATCTAAAATGCCATCAATCTTATTTTCATGTAAATGCAATAACATGTAGCATATGATTTAAGCCACACAACTATCACAGGATGTCACCTGAGTCAGAGATGACTTCCATACAGGTTTATGACAAGGGGCTCATTCAGACGTAGTGTTGGCAATAAGTTGTGTGGAATCTTGCTGATGTCTGACAAATGATGTTCCCTCTATTACCAATCTGAATTTGAGTTCACCCACTGTAAACACATCTTATTTATATGCAAATAGTTCCATGCAGGGAAATTTGTACACGTCCTTGGTTGTTAACAGTATTTTCTATGCAAACATATCATAAAATATTACCTTTTATACATCATAAAAGTCTATTGACTGAAATAGCAAAAATAAGTATAAACACAATTATGCTGTTTTTAAGAGTTTTAGATGCTTCATTGCTTCTCAGTGACATGACCCACCTTCCATATTTCATATTATTAAAACTAGTGATTTCATCTGTTTTATAAATCTCTTCCATATTCTAGATGTTTCACAACAATAAAATAAACAAATCAAAATTAGGTAAGGCCACATTTTGGCAGGACAGGCGGTGCAGACGTTAATGCTTTTACCCTTTATTATTCAAATATCACTAGGTATACCATCCCCCTTCTGTGTCTGGGAAGTTTCCACCAGGTGCCCCAGTTTCCTCTTACAGGACAACCAGTATCTGAGCTGATTGTTCCATAAAGTTTATGGATGCTTGTGAGACTGCATAGTTGCCAACATTAAAAAAAAAAAATGAAGGGCCACCTTCTTTCACTGTGGCTCCAGAAGGCCATTGTAGGCAGAAAATGTACCTTAATTAGGGATAGGGCATTCATTTAAAATGGGCATGGGTTTACAAGCGGCATATTGTTAACCTAATGCAATTCTCTAATAAAATATAAGAAAGCTGTAGTTATAGGGCTAAACAAACACAATAGTAGACTAGGACAATAAAACACTAGTAGTAAAAGTAAGCATATAAACCCTGATCCCAAGGTTTTAAAAGAAGACTGCAGACAATAATTACATAAACAATCATTTTGCATTTTAAAGAAAATAAGGTGAAAAAAAAATCACAGCTGCATAACAATTAAGTAATGAAGTTGTCATGTGTAATATAATATGTCCACTAAATATACAGTGTGTACTGATGTAGCTAGCATAGTTGACACCCGGTTGGATTATACTGCTTAAGCAGTATAGTATCAGGTTAGGGCAGTATAGTGTCAGGCTAGGGCTGTATAGTTACAGGCTAGGTATAGGGGCAGGCTTGGGCAGTATAATGTCAGGCTAGGGCTGTAAAGGGGCAGGCTAGGGCTGTATAGTTAGAGGCTAGGGCTGTGTAGTGAGAGGATAGGACAGTACATTGACATGCTAGGACAGTAAAGTGGCAGGCTAGGGCAGTATAGTGGCAGGCTGGGGCTGCACAGTGGCTGGCTAAGGCAATATCGGGCATTATACGGGCAGGCTAGGGCTGCACAGGGTCAGGCTAGGGCAGTATAGGGGCAGGTTAAAACTGTATAAGGGTGGGCTGGGGCTGTATAGGAACAGGTTATATCAGTATAGTGTAAGGTTAGAATAGTATAGTGGCAGGCTAGGGCAGTATAGTGGCAGGCTAGGCCAGTATAGTGACAGGCTAGGGCTGTATAGTAGCAGGCTGGGGCAATATAGAAGCAGGATAGTGCTTTATAGTGGAAGGCTAGGGCAGTATAGAAGCAGGCTAGAGCTTTATAATGGCAGGCTTGGGAAGTGCAAATCAGCAGCTGCAGTAGCCTGTGCAGTGTGAAAGGTATTGAGCAGATCCCGCTGCCAGAACTAACTTACTCCATGCGGTGTTGCCGAAACATTAGATGTGGACTGTGGAAACAAAAAAACACCCTTCTCAGAAGTGTGTCATATACAACAAAGGCGCGGTGTGTATAGGGGTCAGAAAGGAGGCAGTTTCCTTTTCCATCATGAAGGTGGTTGATAGTGCTGGGCACGTTTCCTACTAGGTCCAGCACTGTGACTGGCCGGTATTTTTAAAACAAAATAATCATTCCCGCCAACGACTATACTGCACCAACCCTCCTGCCATGTTATCATGGAGGAACACAAAGATCTCAATATCCTGCCCTTAAAAGTGGTATTGAGCAGATCCCACCACCAGAACTAACTTACCTCCGCGTGGCACGCAGGCTCCAACCTAATATCAGCAGTATAGCAGTTTTGGGCTGCGGTACCACCGGGTTAAGATTTTATATCCCAGTTCTTGAAATGAATTGCATATAGATGATTTAAAGTAGAGGGTCAAAATCTTTCTGCGCTCTGCCTGGGTCCAGCATAGTTGGAGGTAATTTTTACATTTATCTAGATACCTAAGGAGGGGGGGGGGTGGCTGC
This sequence comes from Staurois parvus, assembly GCF_062004578.1. Taxonomy (NCBI): domain Eukaryota; kingdom Metazoa; phylum Chordata; class Amphibia; order Anura; family Ranidae; genus Staurois; species Staurois parvus. Next base: position 4,547,173 of record NW_028318523.1, read on the forward strand.
AAAGATTTTATGAGTAACAGTTTGTAAGATAGGGAAAGGGCATGTCTAGATATCTCTTCAACCTGGCACTCCTTTTCATAGGTAGTCAACAGTCTCATAAAAGAAGAGGCTGCTGACAAGGAACGCAGGAAGTGAGAGAGTTGAAGATTTGAAAATAACCCAGGTTGAAGAAGTATTGGTCCAGACATATTTGAGTGGCAGCAAGCCATTTGGAGTCTCTTGATAAAATGGGTGGCAGAATACATTTCCTGGTGGCGTAGAGACAGAAAAACTGGTCCAGACATTCCCAGGGCAAAGTTTGGGTTGCCCGAAACTGGATAGTAAGGGGTAGGAGCTGGGGAGATACTATAAATGCAGAAGGCCTTACAGCAAATCCACCAGGTGGCCATTACAGTGAGATGTTGAATCACTGTGGGCAAGGAAAGTGTGGGACTCCAAGGAAGAACAGCCAAAGGCAAAGACAATACTGCTTGTTCCATGGTGACCCATTGTTTCACCTTGAAGTTCCTACACCAGTCTAATACTCTGGTTAGATGAGTTGCTATTTGATAAAGGTGGGCATTGGGAAGAGCCATCTCACTGCCTTTTTTAATCCAGAAAAGGCTGAGCCACTGTACAGCAACTGCATGCATTTCAGGTAGTTGCAGAGTGGTTGCGATGCTCCCAATGTAAGTGAGTAGTGTATTTAATTTTTGCCATGGCCTGTGTACAGACTTGAGCGGCTGCATGTCCTTGTTTAGGCGGTTAGTCAGGGGGTCGTAAAAGGATGGCTCACCCACTTGCCTCTACTTTCTCCTGGTCACCCATATGAACAAGTCCTTAGATGAGAAAAGTGCCCAATGATGCTAGGTTAGTTCATGCATAATAAATGGTGGTTAATTCTAGTAATAATAAAAGGTCCCAACCTGTACAGGAACAAAAATAAATTAAAAAACTCTGCTTCTATACGTAAGGGTTACAAAATAAATTTACTCAACACATAAAGAAAAAGATTATGTACATCAGCTTCCCAAAGCAAATGGCCAGACTCAACAGAGCCACTAAAAAGTAATGTAGACATAATGAAATAAGATCTGGTTCATGTATACATACAACTTACCTGGTAGACACCAAATTACTTTTAAAAACCTCAGCATTTTGTCTTCTTGAGATGATGTGCGACACATCTGTACAGACTTTGTTAAGGAGAACATTTTGTGACTTTCATTCTACCAATTCACTCGGGATTTATAGCTGGCGCCCAGTTGGCCTCCGAATCGAAGGATTATATAATTGCTGCCAACCATTCATTCAATATGAGTAATGTGTGAATAAAAATAGTAGTGAGGTATAAATAGGGAAAGAACTGTTTTTTATTACCAAATATCATTTTCAAAAATGAAATCAATGTTGCTGCATGGAGTTAGCCTTTTCAACAAAATGCCACCTGTGATGTTTAGCTTATACACTGAGACTGATGCAATAGGGGTTTTTATTTGTCGTATGTAGGCCATAAAGTAGAGAACCACTCAAAATGCTTTCTTTGTAATCAAACAATCTGTAACGGAAAGACAAATTCGAAATGCAGTACAACATGTTCTTTATCAAGAGAAAGGAGAAATAATGTAGATCATTTTTTAATGCATCTCTACTTATCTACCTCAGTGATCCCCAACTTAGTCACTTATGAACCACTTGCAGCTCTTAGCTGCTTATAAACCTACATATGGTTGCCCGTCAGCAGGTGTACAATACTTATTCATAAAAACCAGTTACATTAAGTAGTTCTCATATGCAAAAGCCAACAGAAGCTTTAATTATATAATTTAATGTTAATGTTTTTCGGCCATACACTCAAGCACTCAAGGCCATGACAGTAGGGTGCTCTGCGAGCATTCAGAAATCTCTCTGGTACTTGGGGAACCACAGTTTCCAAATGTCCCTTATTGGAGGAACTGTCCCTGTTTTGGAATTGAATCAGTCTTTCCTCTCCAGTTCTCTCTTAACTAAAATCTGGTGTATAGGTAAAACATGCAATTTGTTTCCCCAACCTCTAAATAATTGCTTTAATTATTGTCAGAATTCAGACTTGAACCTGGGGCCTCTGCGATGTCTGGTTGTGACTCTTCTTGTTGTGCCACCTAAGATGCTTGTGAGCTCCATCCTGATTCCTTGGGCAACCTTACTTTGCATCTTGTTTCTGGTTTACCTTGAACTCTTTGCTCCTCTCATGAGCTTCCTATTTAAGCCATGTCTCTGAAAATCCTGTTTGCCAGGTTATTGTGCTCTCTCCAGTCAATATCTTGCTCCTTTGCATACCTGCTACTGTCCTTATCTTCGCTTGTTATGGACCCTTGGCTTGTTCTTCAACTATGCTTCTACCTGATCCCATCTAGCTACTACTGGTTACTGGTTGGCTTGTTCATCGACTACACTTCTGCATGTTCCCTATCTGCTTCATCCACTACCTGACCCCCACTTGCTCTCTTCCTGCTGGGGCAATCCAGAGTTCCATGACCTGGAAGCACGTAGCAAAACCCTCTCATTAATCAGGAGCTCTGGCAAAGACTGGCTAGGGCTTAGACCTCACACCTCAGGTGAGCCTGTGTTACCTGCTAGGGAGATCTGTTTTTGTATTCATCCAGCTGACTACTACATGAACATTTCTACTGCTACAGCCACTGGTCTCCATGATTGATCCCAGACCCTGACAGAACAATCTGGCCACAAACATGGAGGCCGCGTTAGCAATTGCTGTGGCACCTTTTAGGCAGCAGATTGCAGAGCTGCAAGAGTTTAGTGTTACTTACATGAAAAGATTTTCAGAGCTGCAAATTACAGTAAAAGGGCTACAAGAGGACATCATTGATCTGCTCAGAGACAATTGCGGGACTTACATTCCCTGGATACTGCTTCTGTAGATGCTAACACACGTATGCCTCTACCACTCAAGCTCAGTGAAGGCTGTCATCATTACAGAGGTTTCCTTAAAGAAGAACTCTGTAATAGACAAACAAATCATCCTATAGCACGCCTCCCTACACAAAACAGTTAATACATTAGTGAAATTCATTACCATTGAAGAGAAAAGTCTGAAAAACTGAATTTTTTAGGAAGTCTTCATTGTAATACAAAAGAGAACAGCATCTGCTCGGCCAAGGAGGAGGTGTAACAACAGGGATTATATCATTATATCATATTCTCTCCTCTCTCTACAGTAAAAGGAAACTACAGTTCCCATCAACCTCTGGGAACGGCACTGAATGTGGGCGCGTACACTAGGCCTGTGCATGTTGAATGTGTACTTGCCTACTTCAACATAAATCACGCCCCCCCATTTTCCAGCCACACAGCTCAGTACCACACAGCAGGACAGTTAGGTGACAATCTTATGAATGTTTAGCATTGAACCTCTGACAATGTTTTTATAGCTGTTCCTGTGCCAGGGTTCCTCCAGTGGGGGTCACAGAGACAGGGAGTGAGCAGAAGTCTCCTTCCAGATGGGTCACATAAACAGGAAGTGTCCCTCCAGTGAGGTCACAGGGTCAGGAAGAGAGGGGAAGTTTCCCTCCAATGGGGTCACAGAAACAGCAAGACTGTCTCCAGTGGGGTTGTAGGATCAGGAAGTCTCCCTCCAGTGGGGTATCAGGGTCAGGAAGTGAGGAGAAAACTCCCTCAAGTGGTGTCACAGAAAGAGGAAGTCTCCTCCAGTGGTGCCACAGGGACAAGAAGTGAGGGGATGTCTCTTTCCAGTTGGGTCACAGTAAAGTAATTCTCCCTCCAGTGGGATCATAGGGTCAGAAAGTCAGGGGAAGTCTCCATCCAATGGGGGTCACATGGTCAGGAAGTGAGGGGAAGTCTCCCTCCAGTGGTGTCACAGAAACAGGAAGTCTCCCTCCAGTGGTGTCACAGGGACAGAAAGTAAGGGGAAGTCTCCCTCCATTGGGGTCACAGAAACACGAAGTCTCCCCCCAGTGGGGTCATAGTGTCAGAAAGTGAGGGGAAGACTCCCTTCAGTGGTGTCACAGGGACAGGAAGTGAGGGGAAAGTCTCTGTCCAGTGGAGTCACTAAAGACGGTTCTAGGTACCAGCAGTTGTAGTGACTAAACATGGTTTAGCATGGGTTGGCATGTAAGGTGGCACGGTATAAATTAGCAGGGTCAGCTTCATTACAGTAGCTGTTCTATGCTATATCACTTTTACATTTTAAAGCAGTTCTTCTCAACATTTTACCCCATAGGAAAAGTAATTTTCAGGTTTCCGGGTAACCCTTACTAAAACCAATACATTGAGAGTCAGTGGGAAAAATGTCCACCTGACAGTGGTGGTCAGTAGGAACAATGTCTCTCTTATGTCGCTGGTTAGTAGAAGGAATGCCCTTCTTATGTTGGTAGTAAGTGGGAAGAATGCCTCTCTAACGTCAGTGGTGAGTGGGAAGAATGTCCCCCCTACACTGGTGGTCAGTGGGAAGAATGTCCTTGTTCCACCATTACTACACCCTCCCTGCACACATGTTCCACCACTGTACCTCCCTATGCACATGTTCCACTACTGTAACCCCTCTGCACACGTTCCATCCCTGTATCCCCTCTGCAGACATGTTCCATCCTTGTATCCCTCAGCACACATGTTCCATTGCTGTACTATTTCTGCACACATGTTCCATCGCTGTGCTCTCTCTGCACACATGATCCATCCCTGTACTCTCTGCACATATGTTCCATCGCGGTACTCTTTCTGCACACATTCCATTGCCCTATTGCTGCCAGGGAGGAAGCTGAGCCTGTGGCTAACAGTTAACCCCTCAATTGCCAGACAGGTTAATCAGAGGGTTCTTTTAGTAGTACAATGTAAAGGTGTCTGGTAACTAAGGGGTTACCTGTTACCCAAAGGCTTAGCTCCCACCCCAGCAACTATGGGGTTAAATCTGTGTAGCAGCTTAGCTCCCTTCCCTGTTCTCCTCTGCTTATACAGAGTGGCCATAAAATTCCTTATCTCCCCCTGTGTGTCCCAGGATGGGCACAGGTAATAGTGATGCCCGATGTCTGTCTCCTTGCTGGGCTGTCACAGTACCTTCTGTTCCCAGGGGATGTGCCAAGACCAGTGGCTGGGGCAATGCAAAGCATAGCAACCACCGGAAGACACAGGGAATTAACCCCATGATTTAAAAAATGTACAGTCAATCAGAAGACGGACTACATATTCTAGGAAAGTAGAAAAACAGCAATTAAACTATGCAAAGAAGTTTTTGCCCAGAGCTCTGCTTTAACCAATGTCACATATACTTTCAGATGCAACCTGCTGCATTCATGTCTGAGAGGAAAAAGGTGCTGTTTATAATCAACCTCCTGACTGAGGAAACCTTAGCATGGGGCTCCCTTAATGTGCAGCAAGACAATGCTATCTAGTATGATATCAATTTTTTTGTGATTGCTATGGATCAAGTTTTCAATATTGAAGCAAGGTTGCACAGTTTTTTGGCAGGGTGGGAGCTCCATTATGGAGTACACCACTGAAGACCAACGTTGGATTTCAGATACTACTTGGAATCCAAAGTCAGTTCCGTCGAGGACAAGTAAAAGTTGAGCACCCCAGACTAGACTCCTGATGATCTCGAGGCCTTTATTAAATGATGTATGCAAACAAATCAGAGACAGAGTTATAGAGGGATGTGTCGGTTCACTCAGAAGGGTCTGAAAAGGTGCTCCAGATCCAAATACTCCTGAACCTTTGCAGGTGGATGCTATCAAAAGACACATTTGCAATAAGAATACAATTACCCCAAACTGGCGTTTTTTTAGCTTTTTTTGAGCCAATTTTTTTCTGTGGTAAAAACGCTGCTAAACACTAATGCATGAATGCTAAAAACTGTGGAAAAACTCGCATTTTTAACGTGACTTTAAACATCTAACGCTACTGGCGTGCTTAAAACACTCAGTGTGCGTGAGGCCTAAAACTCTTAGGAAGGCTCATGGGAGCCAGAAAAGATCTCACTGCAGGAATCACAAAACATGAAAGAAACTCAATAGGTAGCTTACCCCTCCAGTCTTTATCACAAAGAGAAATATCACTTTTGGGAGCCTTGATCAACTTCTTTCATCATTACAATCTACTTTGGCCAAAATAAAACTTGGAAGTAAACTAATAAACATGTTGTGAACATGGTAGTACACTGAAAACAGTCTGACAATTAGCTTGGTGTAAGTGATATCTGCATGCTGCACCATTTTCCCATTTATTAAAATTGACTAAAACAATACAGTTTTGTGTCAAACACCAAAAAGCAGCTATAGTGTATGTGTAATACAACCATCCCAACTTCAAGTTAAATGGATCCAGATAACAAATGCAAACAGACGCCTTCCATATCATTTCTCAATCCCAAACAGATTCACTGTCTAAATCATTGCCTGTGCCAGTTACACTTCACACTGTACAGTTCAGTTTTACTGCTGTCTGTGTATGCTACAAAGCTGTCTCATAGAAAAATCAGTTCAAGTCCAAAGGCAATATCCTGTAATTGTATAAATGAATGGTGCCATATGTGATTGGTTGCATATTTAAAAACAGATTGTAATGTTACAGCCATAAAGCTGTTAAGGAAGCGTTCGAACTCTCTGCAACATTTTAACGCAATGTGAGACAAGAAAAAATAAATCACAATAAAATTCTCCTAGTGAGAACCAAACTCACAATGCCAGGGGAAAATTACCCAATTTTTGTAATTTATTTCAAAAATACCAACAGCAACTTTTATCAAAATGTTGACTTGATTCACTAACCAATAAATCGTGTTATATGCTTTAACAATCTTTACTTTCAGGTTTTATTGGCTCTCATTGCTGAAAACCATTGCTATGGAAAATGATTGCTGATGGCAAAAACTGAACCATATATAAATTTGTAAAGATTTACATTTCTGCAGGTTTTACAGAAATTACATGCAAGCCTATAGTTTTACGAACATTTCTGATGCTAGGGCAGATTGGATGCTTGCCATTGCTAAGGATCTGGGTTCCACCACTGACACTATAGCCACTCTGTCTGTATGTATTCCTCATGTTTCTTTAGGTTTCCTTCAGAGGCTGGTGATAATGGTTCCATCATCCTGCCCATCATCTTTTCTTGGGAGTTGAAACGGAGCACCCAAGCCAAGGTGCTGACAATCTTACATTGCACATACTGTTCTAAATGTGCCACTAAGCACCAATAATAATAAAGTATATCTAGAACCAACAGGTTTTTTTTATTTTTGGATTTAGTAAGGAAATGTCAATTTACTGTCTTTTCTTTACCCTCTGAGTCTCATTGAAGTGATTTCCTTTGATGTCTACCAATATGATAGCCCAAAGTGGGACACTAATTATACCACACAGGAGATCATACTGTATACTGTATAACCATAGACAGACCAAGAGATATAAAATTTTATAATCTTCTGTTGCAGATAGAAAGTTAAAGAAATTCTGTAAAAAAAACTTTCACGTGCATGTACAATAAAAGGTTGTAATATTTTATTTCTCTTAATGTGTCTATGGCTATATATGATCTCCTAGAAGGCATACTTAGAATCCCATTTTGGGCTATCATATTGATATACTGATATTATTAAGACTGTATTTGTTAATTCCACCAGTTTATGAGGCTGAATCAATTTTCCTTGACTTCCTGTACAGTAGATACAGTAGAAATGAGAAAAAACTCTCTTCTTGGGAGTTGAACAAGCACCCTAGCCAAGATGCTGACAATCAACATGGTACAAACTGTGCTAAATCTGCTACTAAGCACCAAGAGAAATAAAGTCAATTTTTAAAAAATGTTTGTATAGTAAGGAACGGTAAATCTTCTGTCTTTCCCTTACCCTCTGCATCTCATTGAAGTGATTTTCCTTGACTTCTATCAATATGATTAAATAAAATAAAATATTACAATATTTTATTGCATAGACAAAGTTAAAAAAAAACTGTAAAAACTATTTAACTTTGCAGTATACAGTATGATCTCATAGGAGGCATAATTAGAGTCCCACTTTGGGCTATTGTATTGGTATTTGTATGTTCTGAGGTGAAGCCCCAGGATTTTATTATGGTTGTATCTTAATTCCACCAATATTTGAGGTTGAATCTATTTCCCTTGACTTCTTGTCTTGTATATATAGAAGAAAATAAGAGATAATCTCTCTAAAGTGAGATAGTTGTCTGATAGTTGTCACCTGATTGTTAGATTTCATCTTTATTCTTGTTTAAGTAACAACTTAAAATTTGGATATTCTCTTATTTTCAGTTGAGGACACAAAGGTAAATAGGACAAACAGAAAGGAAGAATTTCATCCATGGGGACAAAGCCAGAAATAAAAACCAAACAAGGGATCTGACTCTGACTCTCAACTACTCTAATAAATTAAACAGTTAATCCTTAGATACACTTTACCTTTTTGTGTATAATGGTTGTAGCACCTAAGGACTTAAAAAACTGTTAAGTAAGCAATACAACTTACAAGGATATTGAGATTCCCCTTCAACATGCCTATCAGAATTCAACGTGATCACTACTATCGTGACTTTGATAAAAAAAACATTTAAAAATCATATCCATTAAGTTGCCAACTGATATAAAACACTGAAGGCTGTGTTTCGCTATCCCCTTGTAAATTGACCATAAGAGGCTGGACGTACAGTCTTGGAGTCATGCTGGAAAAGTAACCAGGAACCAGAATCATAGGCTGACTTTACCAAGAATAGCATGGATGATATGGATAGGTAATGAAATATAACACAATACATATTTCTTGGATTACCTGTTGCATAAAACAGACTTTAGACATTTACTGACATATACAGTGCCTTGAAAAATATTCATACCCCTTGAAATTTTCCACATTTTGTCATGTTACAACCAAAAACATAAATGTATTTTATTGGGATTTTATGTGATACACCAACACAAAGTGGCACATAATTGTGAAGTGGACGGAAAACCATAAATGCTTTTCAAATTGTTTTACAAATAAATATGTGAAAAGTGTGGCGTGCATTTGTATTAAGCCCCCCAGAGTCAATACTTTGTAGAACCACCTTTCGCTGCCATTACAGCTGCAAGTCATTTTGGGGATGTCTCTACCAGCTTTGCACATCTAGAGAGTGAAATATTTGCCCATTCTTCTTTGCAAAATAGCTCAAGCTCTGTCCAATTGGATGGAGAGCGTCTGTGAACAGAAATTTTCAAGTCTTGCCAAAGATTCTCAATTGAATTTAGGTCTAGACTTTGACTGGGCCATTCTAACACATGAATATGCTTTGATCTAAACCATTCCATTGTAGCACTGCCTGTATGTTTCGGGTCGTTGTCCTGCTGGAAGGTGAACCTCCACCACAATCTCAAGTCATTTGCAGACTAACAGGTCTTCTTCTAAGTTTGCCATGTATTTGACTCCATCCATCTTCCCATCAACTCTGACCAGCTTCCCTGGCCCTGATGAAGAAAAGCATCCCTACAACAAGATGCTGCCACCACCATGTTTCACGGTGGTGATGGTGTGTTCAGGGTGATGTGCAGAGTTAGTTTTTTGCCACACATAGCATTTTGCTTTTAGGTCAAAAAGTTCAATTTTGGTCTCATCTGACCAGAGCACCTTCTTCCATGTCTGCTGTGTCCCCCACATGGCTTCTCGCAAACTGCCAACGGGACTTCCTATGGCTTTCTTTTAACAATGGCTTTCTTCTTGCCACTCTTCCATAAAGGCCAGATTTGTGGAGTGCACGACTAATAGTTGTCTTGTGGACAGATTCTCCCACCTGAGCTGTGGATTTCTGAAGCTCCTCCAGAGTTACCATGGGCCTCTTGGCTGCTTCTCTGATTAATCCTTTCCTTGCCCAGCCTGTCATTTTAGGTGGATGGCCATGTCTTGGTAGGTTTGCAGCTGTGCCATACTCTTTCCATTTTCGGATGATGGATTGAGCAGTGTTCTGTGAGATGTTGAAAGCTTGGGATATTTTTTTTATAACCTAACCCTGCTTTAAACTTCTCCACAACTTTATCCCTGACCTATTTGGTGTGTTCTTTGGCCTTCATGATGCCGTTTGTTCACTAATGTTCTCTAACAAACCTCTGAGGACTTCACAGAACAGCTGTATTTATACTGAGATTAAATTACACACAGGTGGACTCTATTTACTATTTAAATGTCTTCTGAAGGCAATTGGTTCCACTAGATTTTAGTTAGGGGTATCAGAGTAAAGGGGGCTGAATACAATTGCACGCCACACTTTTAAGATATTTATTTGTAAAAAATTTGGAAAACCATTTATTATTTGTCTTCCATTTCACAATTATGTGCCACTTTGTGTTGGTCTAAATCTCAATAAAATAAATTTATGTTTTGGTTGTAACATGATAAAATTTGGAAAATGTCAAGGGCTATGAATACTTTTTCAAGGCACTGTAACCCCAGGCCCATGCAGTAAAAGCTAATCAGAGGTATTAACAAGAAATTATAATGGTTCTGGGTCAGTAAAAACATAAAATACAATGGGTTTTCAAAAGGCAAAGAACAGCAGAAGCTGTCTGCCTTCAAACTCCTCTCTGATTGAAATGTTTTATGTTTATCTTACCAAGTACCACTATGTTTTACATTCCTTTTAAGGATTTGAAATGTAGTGCTGTCACTATTGTGATAACATTTGACTGTACTAAGAAAATATGAAGGCTACTATTGTAAATATCTCCACCTAAAAAATGCTAGTTGCCTAACTTTAAATCGGGTCCAATAGCTTTAAACGGTAAATCCACTTTTTTTGGAAAAATAGCAAATAATACAAATTATAGCATATAAAATTGACACTCAAGTCAAATTGTAATTAAATGTTATTAAAAAGTATCTTTCCTTTTCAATTTGCAGAGCTGTAATTTTCTGTAAAATTCAATGCAATATGGCAACCTGGTGGCATTCTGTACACAGATGGTGTGCAGGGAGAGGTGGGCAGATGACATCACAATCTCCACCTACGCCAATCTGAGGAAGCTTTGTATTCATTCATAAAAATACAAAGCTTCCAGTGAATGGCTGGACAACACTCAGCCAGTGTTGACAGTAAGTCCCCATACCACTGCTGGAACACAGCACTCAGCCTGGCTCGATTTTGTTCCAGGAATGGGATGGGAAGTTCACTTCCCCCTGCTGGAACACAGCACTGTATACTGTATGTAGCCAATGTTACATACAGTTTATATACTGTAAGCTACGTGTCAAAGCTTGACAGCAGCCGCATGTATTAGTGAAGTTAAAATTAAGTTTGGACCGGCTTGGTCCAAACTACTTAATATGAAATGAATCTTGGAGTTAAGCTTTAAGTGAAAGTGTCATATTTGAAAATAACTTTTGAAACGGCATTACCATGTTAAAGCTTCTATGACATATTGCCAGACGCAATGCAAAAAGTTCATACTGTATTTCTGATGTTATGACTATACCAGTTATTGCCCATACAGTAAATACCAGCCCACCAGTACTTTTAATAAGGATACTTTTAATAGCCTTCTCATTACCATCCGTTAACAGGACCTCTTTGGCTTCTGCAGAAACCGCGACCTGAAAAGGCGAGAAGAGGGACGGGGGCAAATGACGGAACGTTATGCATCTGCATGGAGAAGTGGAGGCAGGTTTGACAAGCTTTCAGTATCATGCTTCTTCACCATCTTCTTTCTCCGTAACAATCTTCAATCTTTTTTCATTTTATGTCTGCATTATTTTAATCATTCAATCAAATCAGTCAATACTTTTATCTTTCCATTTGCGGGAGTCTCTATCTTGCTATCATTCTGTTGGGTAATTGCATTGTGACAGCGGATGATGGTATTCCGAGAGGCTTTCATTTGCGGGATCTGTTTATCTAGTGGAACCATCACACAAGGCCTGTCATTCTGCCTTTCAGCCTCTTTCTGTCTGGCTGCCTGGATGCCCTTCATATAACTTTGTATTGGCGGCTGATGGCTTTGTAAGGGTAATTTTTTTTTTTTTTTGTGAGCTTGACATGCTCACGCATTGGGCTGTAACCTCAACACATTGTATAAATGCGACAGGTTTGTCAAATGCCAATCAGTGTAACAATATGCCTTTATTTGCAGAGACACAGAAACTTGTCTAACGCACTGGGCTGCGACATAATATCTGCTGAATGCACGACTCGAATGGTCACCGGCGTCTCTGAATGGCCATCCCAGCTCAAAAGAATCTAATTACGGAGAGCTCTGGATCATGTTTGTTGGTGTAATAATGCAGGCAAAACATTAGCAGCTATATCATAGTGCTCCAACTGTGATTTGCAAGCTATTCCTGTATTTTAGCAAATGGGACTGTAATCTGGAGGGAGGGGGAGAAACAAAAAAAAAAAGGGAAAAGATTTAGCTACAGCAAGACGTAACATATTGTGGATTGGAATGTCACAACAAGAGATATTGACTACACTCAAGGAAAAGCGTTTTTTTTTTTTTTTTGCTCTCCGAGGCAACCATAAAATCAATACGGAGTGAAATACAGGGGCAACTGGGGAAGTTCTCTCAAGACTCCAGCTTGACCGCAGCTGATGCTGTTGACAGTTTCCTGACCCAGCATGTTGGAGGCACTGGAACCGTTCTCTCCTTTTGTTCCAGCCTGTGAATGGAACTGGAATTGAGAAAAGACTTACCATGAGACCAGCCATGCATGTCATACCACCCCCTAGCTCACACACAGCAAGGTCCCTGCAAAAACAGAAAGGAAGCCTTACAAATGAGAAGAAAATGGGCAGACATACATATATATTTATATGCACACACTGATATCTATGTAACAAATTGTCACCTATAGTAGTTGCATCGCAAGAAAAAAGAAAAAAGTTAACAAGTTGCAGGGACAGTACCAGGCGACCTCATGGTGTTTTGCGTTTTAAAAATAATTATGATAAAGAAAAGTCACAAAGCAGGCAAACCAGTAGGGGGTTCCCTCATTAGTGTTTTCTGCAACGCTGCCACCGCTGAGCTAAAAAATCTGAGAAGGATCCTTTTTTTTTTTTTCCTCCACTCTCTCGTTCTTTTGTCAATAGCACTCTCTATTAAAACTCAAACTTGCTAAAGTAGTGAAATGTCATTGTTAGCAGAAGATTGCATTATTAATTCTCTTCTGGCTCCTGTAAACAACACGGAGCGTTTTGCACTTGTACAGAGTTAAATTGCTGTAAACTGATTCAGCTAGGCTGGGTTTATTGTTTTTTGGGGGTTTTTTTTGCAGCCAAAGATAACTTTGTACCGTGAAAGAAGTTTGGAGTTGTAATTGGCCATTTTGATCGTTTAAAAGGAAAAGTCTTGGCTGAGAGTTCATACCACATTTAGCCAGAATATCCTCTTCTGTGCACCTCTCTGAATTAGTTTAATTCTAGAGATTTGACTTCAGTGACCCCTGAGACAAGCTTGTGCACCTGACCTTGTCTGATTATAATGCCCTTAAACTGACTGTAGCATTTTTTTTTAAAATAAGATAATAGACATTGTATTCTTACCTGCTCTGTGCAATGGTGATCACAGACTGGCTCTGAACCTCCTCTTCTGGGGTCTTTTGCCAGAACGGTTTGCTCCTCTTTCTCTTCAAGCCGCTTGCTATGGGGGTACTCGTGTGGGCGAGTCGAGCTGTGTGTCTCCATAGACAGACAAGACATGGCTTGGCTCAGTTTCCTCCACAAAAGGTTTTGACTGACAGCAGCAAAAGCCAATGGCTCCCAATGCTCTCACTAAAGCCCAAGCATGCAGGAAGAGAGGAGAGCGGAGTTGCTGGCAGGGACAGCACTGGATCAAGACCGGTGTCAGGTAGGTGTTTAGGGAGGGGAGAGGCACACACATTGGAAGGTTTTTACCTTAATGCAGCGAATTATAGAATCTTTTATCCTTTAGAACCACTTTAAAGAGGAACTAACCTCTCTCAATCAAAATTAACTACCGTATTTTTCACTCCATAAGATGCACTTTTTCCCCCCCAAAAATGGGGGAAGATGTTTGTGCGTCTTATGGAGCGAATATGGAGCGGCCGGCCCGGTATTCCCCCATGTTAGAATACCAGGCTGGCCGCTTGGCTCTTCTCTGCAGACCTCCAGCGGTCTTACCCGTTCCTCAATCCAGCGGTGTCCTCAGACTTCTCTCCCCAGCGCCGGCATGGGCACCCGGCTGTGACAGCTTGAGGCTTCACAGCCGGGTGCCCACTGTGCATGCGTGAGAAGCACTGCGCTTTGTGAATGGCCTTGTAATCTTCTGGGACCTGTCACGTGTACCAGGAGACTACGGGGAGGGAGGGGGAAGGACAGCTCTGCAGAAGTGGGAGTGGGTACCTGTCAAATTCGGGTACCCGCTCCCCCCTCCGCTCTCCAAAGGTCCACAGTCTCTGGTCATCTGTACTATGTCCGCAGTCTCTGGTCATCTCCTGTACAATATCCGCAGTCTCTGGTCATCTGTACTATGTCTGCAGTCTCTGGTCATCTCCTGTACTATGTCTGCAGTCTCTGGTCATCTCCTGTACTATGTCTACAATCCCTGGTCATCTCCTGTACTATGTCCACAATCCCTGGTCATCTCCTGTACTATGTCCACAATCTCTGGTCATCTCCTGTAGTATGTCTGCTGTCTCTGGTCATCTCCTGTACTATGTCTGCCGTCTCTGGTCATCTCCTGTACTGTGTTTGCAGTCTCTGATCATCTCCTGTAGTATGTCCACAGTCTCTGGTCATCTCCTGTACTATGTCTGCAGTCTCTGGTCATCTCCTGTACTGTGTCCGCAGTCTCTGGTCATCTCCTGTACTATGTCTGCCGTCTCTGGTCATCTCCTGTACTGTGTCTGCAGTCTCTGGTCATCTCCTGTACTGTGTCCGCAGTCTCTGGTCATCTCCTGTAGTATGTCCGCAGTCTCTGGTCAAGTCCTGTACTATGCCCGCAGTCTCTTGTCATCACCTGTACTATGTTTGCAGTCTCTGGTAATCTCCTGTACTATGTCTGCAGTCTCTGGTCATCTCCTGTACTATGTCTGCAGTCTCTGGTCATCTCCTGTACTGTGTCCACAATCTCTGGTCATCTCCTGTACTATGTCCACAATCTCTGGTCATCTCCTGTAGTATGTCCGCCGTCTCTGGTCATCTCCTGTACTGTGTCCGCAGTCTCTGGTCATCTCCTGTACTATGTCTGCAGTCCATTGGTTCAGAATATTTTTTTTCCTGTTTTCCTCCTCTAAAATCTTGGTGCGTCTTAAGGTCAGGTGTGTTTTATGGAGTAAAAAAATACGGTATTTTTAATCCTTATGCTCCTAGAGTTGGTAAATAGATAGAAAGGTATATTACATTTACTTGTTTTTTGGTATTTCTTCAGCTGCTTCCTGGTTTCTGGCCTAGACCAAAATTATGTCATGCATCCCAGGAGTCTTTCATCTGGAGGAGGAGATTCCTGAGCTGAGCTAAGGGCAGATGGATTCTAGGAATTAGATGCTGCATGAGTCACCTGCCCTTAGTCAAGATGGCCCAGGGTTTTTTTTCGAAGTGATTTCTCAACAAAATAAAGCATGGAAACATGAATGGATGAGGAAGTTTGAATACACTGAATAATAAAAATTAATTAAATAGCATTTTCAGTTTGTGGTACTCAGATACAGGTAAGTTCCACTTTAAAGTATATAAAACTTAATCACTAAACTCTAATATAGGCTTTAAAATGTGATTGTAATTTCAAAAGTCATTTTCAATTTTTTTTTTAAATCTACTGCTTTCATTTAAATAATGCTTAGTAATCCCGCCTTCCACATAAACAAGGCACTCATTCAGACTGTCTAGGCCATATCACCCGAGTGAATGAGTCCTATAACAAGGTGTGCCTCAACAAGGACCTTTATGGTTACACAGAGCATTTGCAAACTACATGGCGTCCGGTCAAGGATTTTTATTTATTTAATTGCCACTGAAGGGTTCTTTTTTTGCAAAGGCTTAGCTTAGATATCAAGTAAAGCCAGCCTCTAGTTTCAAATCTAATTCAGAAAGGCACACAAATAACTATTTTCTTGTTAGTAAAGGCAATAGTAGATATTTTGTAGACACTCAGGGAAGTCTTTAAAGCCTATGTCCATCTTTGTTATCACTTCAGATACTTTGTCTGGGCTAAGCTGGTCCAAAGGTGTCAATAAAAATTACTGATAAATGTAAAGGAAAATCCCTTTTATTTTTTTCCCATACTTCAACTCTTACATGTTCTAAATTGACTATACTGTAAGAATCTGGTCATTTTTAAAGCAAACATGATTTCTAGAGTAAAACTACAAATAACCCTGTAAAGAAAACATAATTATACATACCCACCTAAGTCTTTCTACAGATGAACTTTGATCTCTTCAAGAACTACTGCTTTACAAGGATTGTCTCCAAAAGACACACTTCTGAAAGTTTCAGATGCTTGGTCACCACCTGCCTAATGCTGTGGTGTCTTCTGCCAGCCCTTGGGTCACCGTAGGTTACATTAGTGGTGTAGGGCCCAGCAGAAAGAACCACAGCACTTAATGAGGGACCAGGCATTCAACACTTACAAAAAGTGTGCCATATGACGAGGATTCTCTGGGTATGCTAGCTTTTGCAGAGAGTGAAGATAATGGGGTTGAACTACAAAAGACAAAAAGGCTGTTCACTTTGTAAGGGAATTTTCCCCTAGAGCTTAGCGAATGTGGTGAGGCTCTGCTGACTTCTATAATCCAACCGCATGCATTTGTAAACATTTTCCTTGCACGTAATTGAGTAATCTTTGCAAAGTAAAATTTCACCACATTCACTAAGTTCCGGGGAAAATTCCCTTGCAATGTGCAACTTTCCCTGCAAAGTGAACAACCTATTGGTCTTTAGTAAGTCGACCCCTATGTCTTCTTATCAGGGTGAGCTTTTGTTTTTCCTTTAGAATTTAGCGGCAGATCCTACTGCATTTTAGGTGCCTAAAAGGACATGCTGATGTCTTGTTAAAAATGTTCAAATTAAATCAAAAGTTGATGATGCATTGTTTGAGCAACTGTCAAGTGCTCAGTGACAGTAAAACAAACTTTGTGATTCTATAAAAGAGAAAGAGGACTTGGAAAAATGTGTCCACATGATTTACCTGCCACAGAACTGTTGCAAAACTTTTTTATATTTGCTTAAAGAATAACTGATGACTAACTGAAAATTGTCTCAAAAAGCAAAAAGAAGTAAGAGGGGAAATTTGCCACAGACTGAGAAAAATGGATACATACATGGAAAGCAATCAATCCAAAATATTGTGTATAGTTGCAACTACAGTGCCTAGCCACACTGTGATACAGTGACACATAAACAAGGGTGGGGTTCCAAATTAAAGCTGAATTCCGGGTATGGATATTTTTGTACCATGAGGCTCTGTACTAGGTCCTGTTCTATTGAATCTGTTTGTAAATGCTATAAAGGGTTGGTAGGTAAGGTATGCCTTTTTTCCTAATGACACAAAGGTGTGCAATAGAGTTGATATCCCTGGAGGTGTCTGTAACATGGAACATGATTTGGTATTGATGGAAGATTGGTCAAAGCAATGGAAACTGAAATTTAATGTTTCTAAATGTAAAATAATGCACCTAGGGAAGAATCCCTTGATAAAGAACATTAGGGGTACAGTGTTGGCCAGAACTACTGAGGGAAACTATTTGGGAGTACTTATTTCAAATGACTGCAAAATGAGCAAACAGTGTGGCCAGGAAGTGGGAAATAAGGGAATAGAATTCTACAGTGAATCACTAGATGGGTCACCAGCAGGAGGAAGGAGGCCTTGATTCTCTTATACAGATCTTTAGTTATAACTAGAGGGATCACCAGAAAGAGGAAGAAGGTCCTGATTCCTTTATACAGATCTTTATTATCACTAGAGGGGTCACCAGCAGACGAAAGGAGGTCTTGATACCCTATATAGATCTTTAGTTGTTACTAGAGGAATCACCAGAAGGAGAAAGGAGGTCCTGATCCTCTATATAGATCTTTAGTTACTACTAAAGGAATCACTAGCAGGAGAAAAGAGGTTCTGATTCCACTATATAGATCTTTATTTACTACTAAAGGAATCACTAGCAGGAGAGAGGAGGTTCTGATTCCACTATATAGATCTTTAGTTACTACTAAAGGAATCACTAGCAAGAGAAAGGAGGCCCTGTTTCCCGTATATAAATCTCTAGTTATCACTAGAGGAATTATAAGGAGGAAGTAGGTTCTGATTCTTCTATATAAATCTTTAGTTATCACTGGAGGAATCACCAGCAGGAGGATCCAGGTTCTGATTCCTCTATATACCTTTTTAGTGTACACTAGAGGAATCACCAGCAGGAGGAAGGGGTTCCTGATTCAACTATATAGATCTTAAGTTATCACTAGAGGAACCAACAGCAGGATAAAGAAGGTCCTGATTCTTCTATACAGATCCTTAGTTACCACTACAGGAATCACCAGCAGGAGGAAGGAGATCCCGATTCTCTTATATAAATCTTTAGTTATCACTAGAGGAATCACCAGGAGATCCTGATTCTCTAATATAAATCTTTAGTTATCACTAGAGGAACCACCAGCAGGAGGAAGGAGGTCCTGATTCCCCTATAGAGATCCTTAGTTATCACTAGTGGAATCACTAGCAGGAGGAAGGAGATCCAGATTCTCTTATATACATCTTTAGTTATCACAAGAGGAACCACCAGCAGGAGGAAGGAGATCCTGATTCTCCTATATAAATCTTTAGTTATCACTAGAAGAACCACCAGCACGAGGAATGAGGTCCTGATTCCCTTATACAGATCCTTAGTTATCACTAGTGGAATCACAAGCAGGAGGAAGGAGATCCCGATTCTCTTATATAAATCTTTAGTTATCACTAGAGGAATCACCAGCAGGAGGAAGGAGGTCCTGATTCGCCTATACAGATCCTTAGTTATCACTAGTGGAATTACTAGCAGGAGGAAGGAGATCCTGATTCTCTTATATAAATCTTTAGTTATCACTAGAGGAATCACCAGGAGGAAGGAGGTTCTGATTCCTCTATATAGATCTTTAGATTTTACTAGAGGAATTACCAACAGGAGGAAGGAGGTTCTAATTTCTCTATATAACTCTTTAGTCATCATTAGTGGAATCACTAGCAGGAGGAAAGAGGTCCTGATTTCCCCATATTGATCCTTAGTTATCACTAGTGGAATCACTTACAGAAGGAAGGAGGTCCTGATTCCCCTATATAGATTCATAGTTATCACTAGTGGAATCACTAGCAGGAGGAAGGAGGTCCCGATTTCCATACATAGATCCTTAGTTATCATTAGAGGAATCACTAGCAGGAGGAAGGAGGTCCCGATTCCCATACATAGATCCTTAGTTATCACTAGTGGAATCACTAGCAGGAGGAAGGAGGTCCCAATTTCCATACATAGATCCTTAGTTATCACTAGTGGAATCACTAGCAGGAGGAAGGAGGTCCCGATTCCCATACATAGATCCTTAGTTATCACTAGTGGAATCACTAGCAGGAGGAAAGAGGTCCCGATTCCCATACATAGATCCTTAGTTATCACTAGTGGAATCACTAGCAGGAGGAAGGAGGTCCCAATTTCCATACATAGATCCTTAGTTATCACTAGTAGAATCACTAGCAGGAGGAAGGAGGTCCCGATTCCCATACATAGATTCATAGTTATCACTAGTGGAATCACTAGCAGGAGGAAAGAGGTCCCGATTCCCATACATAGATCCTTAGTTATCACTAGTGGAATCACAAGCAGGAGGAAAGAGGTCCCGATTCCCATACATAGATCCTTAGTTATCACTAGTGGAATCACTAGCAGGAGGAAGGAGGTCCCAATTTCCATACATAGATCCTTAGTTATCACTAGTGGAATCACTAGCAGGAGGAAGGAGGTCCCGATTCCCATACATAGATCCTTAGTTATCACTAGTGGAATCACTAGCAGGAGGAAGGAGGTCCCGATTTCCATACATAGATCCTTAGTTATCACTAGTGGAATCACTAGCAGGAGGAAAGAGGTCCTGATTCCCTTGTATAGTTCTTTAGTTATCACTAGAGGAATCACAAGCAGGAGAAAGGAGGCTCTGACTACTCTATACAGATCTTTATCATCACTAGAGTGGTCACCAGCAGGATAATTTGCACTGCTCTTACGAGATTCATTAGTTTTGAATGGCACCCCCACACATCTCAACTCGCAGTGCGTTTGCAGATGTGGGAACCGCAGGGAAATTGCATGGTCAAAAAGACAATGCGGTTTCCCTGCGGCCGCGTTTTTATAAATGTTAATGTACCTTTTTTCTGCCGGAAACGCAAGCACAGCAGCCCATTCATTAATAATTCATTATTATTGTAACTGTATCTGACAGTTGAACTAATAAATACCTGTCACTGCAGATGAGCATAGCTGCAGGCTGAAGGCTTTAATTTTTGTCAAAGAAGCCTCCAGCCTGCATGTGATCACTATGTCACAGCTGACATAGTAATCACATGATCAAAAACCATTCTGATTGGTTCTTGATCATCAATGGGGATCCCAACTCTTATTCACAGCTGGAATTCAGGGTAAACAGCGGCACTTAATTGTCAGCTGCTGGCTGTTATAGGGGACAATAATTATTAAAGTGTCCTTGGCACAGATCATTGAATGGGGAATGTTAAAAAACAGAATGTGGACAGGAAGGGGTTATTTAGGCTTGTGTGATGCTTATTTGATGAATGTGCTGGGCAATTTTTGTACCATTCTGTAAATTGCCCTCCTCATGTGTACCTTTCCTAATTGCTAGTTACAAACTGATCTCAGCAGCTGCCATTTTTGTTTTGTTAAGGGACCTGATGAATAGCACAAATGTTGTCTATGGTCAGCTTTAAACACGTCGAAAAAATACAACTAGGGAACTAATAACATCACCGATTTTTTTTTTTTTTGGAAGGGGGGGAGGGTGTTGATTAGGGAGGTTGACTGCAACCCCTAGAAGGAAAAATTTCTATATCTGTATTAACATATTATGGTACATCAAGTAAGTAAAAATTTGAAAGTCATGTCATATAGACTTTACATTAGTGACTCAAGATGTGTACTTGCTGCATATAACCTGTATGTTATCTTTGAGGTCAGCATGACTGTTGAGAAGTTTCCAGTGGATTTACAGTTTGCTTCTCACCAGTGGTTGGTAGTACACCTAGCCTTTTAAATTTGAAATTGCTTCAGCAATGACACGGCACCGAGTATTAAAAGTAAGAAAATACATGGTCTGCTGATATGGGCACTGCCTGGCACCCCAGCTAAATGACATGGTATTTTAGTATTGCATAATGCTAAATAATTCTAATGGCAGAAGAGAGTATACAAAATGCCTGTTATTCTATCTGACCTTCACAATACGCATTGATTGACTGAAGACTCACTTTTGTTTCCCAAAAAATCAAAGTGAAATAAAAGGCCTGAAGTGGAAATCAGAAGGCTTTGACATATGGCAAAGCTTGCTGTGCAATATTAGTACCTACAGGCCGTTTAGCAATCTTTGTCAAGAGCAACACGTTGTCACCTTGCACTTTCCTTTTCATGCATGGATATTATGGTGATTTCAATCATAGCCAATCTAATGGATGTGATTGGTTATACGTATTTTTATTTCCTTACCGGAACATGTCTTTGTGTTTGAGACAGTAGTAGGCCAGTACCTCTTCAGAGGGCCAGATACCTACAAAATAAACACATGCGCATTTCATTAGCGGTAGGCAATACAAGTATGTTCATCAACAATAGTCATTCAAGCCATGCAAATAAAGCTCACTCCAGTGGTTCCAAATCTTTTCCTAAATAAAATTGTTAAAGCATAATTCCATCTTTATTCAAACTGCCTCCAAACTAAATGTATAGGTATAGCCAAAACCTTTTTTTTAAGTTTTGAATAGAGTTGGAGTAGGGTTAGTATCTGTCAGAGCCTGGGATTGAACCTGGTCCTTCTGCAGTGGGAGGCAATGTCTCCTCTCACTGAGCTATCTGGAATGCTGGACAGCTCCCTTGACAATTCTTGGATAATCCTGCCTTGTGCCTTGCATTCTCTTGAACCTTGAACTCCTTGCTCCTCCCATGAACTTCCTTATAAAAGCCATGTCCATGCACTTCCTCCTTGCCAGATTATTGTGCCTTACCAGCCAATATCCCGCTTACTGGTCCTCCTGCTGCTGTCTTCATCTACGTTACCGACCTTTGGCTTGCTACTGACTACGATTCTGCCTCATCCTATCTACTACCATTGGTGACCGACCCTTGGCTTGTGACTGACTCCGCTTCTGTTTGATCCCTACACTGTTTGATCCGCTATTGGCTTCCAGCTTGCTCATTCCCTGGTGGGGTGATCCTGAGATCTGCAACCTGGTATTAACACGCAGCCCAATCCATCTCCACCATTAGGAGCTCTGGGGAAAACCGGTTAATACTTAGACCCCGCACCTCAGGTGAGCCTGCATCATTCCCAGGGGGACCTGCTGGTGTACCTATCCTGCTGGTTTCAGGTAAGCCTTACAACTGCTATAGCAACTGGTCTCTGAACCTGACCGCATATCGTGACAGTATCCCTGTTGGTATTTACTGCTGACTGTTTCCCGTTAAGGAGATTCCTCCTCTCTACATGTCCTTGTGACCACTGCCACCGAAACAGAGAGTGATAGAAAATCCTACATTTTACAGTCATTAGAATAAGATTTGAGGGTAAGGTAGGCCAAACATTAACCACTTTTCTTTCCTTCCACCATAGATGGAAGGAAAGAAATTTGCTTGATTCCCCCGACACAATCAGTGTAGATGGGAAAATCCCTCCCATGCAGCTGTTTTATTCTGATAGCGGGAGGTTTCCAGCCTTTTTCAGAACGCAATGATCACTGCTTGCAATGATTGTACAAAAAAACAGCAAGTTAGTTGTACTGAAATTAATCAATAGATCAACTTCAGTACAACCGGCCAGCCCATATATGGATTGAAATTCATCTGGTTCCTGCTGAACCGCCGAATTTCCATCCTTCTATGGCCGGCTTAGGTACTCAAATGGAGACACCTGTTCTAGTGACAACTGAAATTCTTCTTACTTTATTGCTACTTCATATAACTTTCTGTTTCATCTCCAGGACAGAAAGTAAAGGGAAATCTTCCCAACTGGACACAGACAGAAAAATATAAATTGACAGGGGTCAGGTTCTCCCTTTCGAACAAACGCAAAAAAAAAAAGGTTTTGGCTATACATACATTATAATACTGAAAAACAGATTTTTTTTTTCTAACAGCTAGGGATGAGCCTAGACATGTGTGGTCATGAGTAACAGCCAACAGCCAATCATAGGTGGTGGAGGCATTCCCCCACATCCATGCATATGCAATGGGCATGTATATGTGTGGCTACGAGGCGGAGAATGCCTCCATTGCCTATGAATGGCTGTCAGATTTGGCAGCTTCTTGACGTGATAGCTCAGGTTGGCTCAGACTTGTGTCTGAGCTCTTCACTGGTAACAACCTGTTTGCAAATAAGCTAGGAGACACAAACCCTACAATCAGTGGGATGCTAGAGGAATATGACAGAAGTCAGAATACCCTCCAATTCTCCAGTCGACCTCAGCAGTTTAATAGCCAACTGAGCTCCCAAAAGAAGGAAAAACTCTAAAGACACCTAGTAGATTGTTTGGTGGTACAATATTCCTCTGCTATCTAGTTCTATATCGCCTGCACAGGCTTTAGAAGTACACATTAAAAATCGTTCACATTTTACTAGTAAAGATGCCCATCTTAAGACAAGAAAACCAGAAATCAACTATTTGGCTGCACCCCTCTAAGCAATATCACGGATGGGTCTTCCCCATTTACAGTCTCCCAGCAAATAACTTCATTGTTAATGGCACCCCAACACATGTGCATTTTAGTGCGCTAGCGAGCCCATTCAAATGACGGGCTGCCCTAACACAATGCACATTAACATACAAAGTAATACTCTTTAACTCACTTTGTGGTGATGCACTGCGAAGATGTTCACATAGCCTTAATGTTATTAAAACTGACCTTTTTATTTGAGAGACTGACAACTGAAGGCCCCTCTCGAAAAGGTTTAATATCAGACATATACAACATTTTGAACGCATATCCTATGCAAACAGTAGGAAAACACACCTACATGCTGAAATGGGAGAGAATTCTGGAGGAAGAACTCTCATTGGCAATTTATAAGGTCACAAGCTGAGAAAAGTTCTATTTGCACTATACAAAGAAAATTTTTACAAAATATTATATTTTTGGTGTCTTACCCCAAAACTCCTACACACTATACTTCCTGATGTGAACTTAATTGCTGATTGCACGCATACAGAACACTAAAGATACAGACACAATAAGATTTGGGAGGTTTGGCATCAGAAAGCAATCTTGCTCTAGCAGTTTTTTTGCTCTGCTCCAGATTTTTTGCTCTTGTGCTTGTCCTTTGGGCCTGGGCTGGGGGGAGTCGTGGTCCCGCTCCTTTTCTCTATTATTTTTCACCTCATGGATTTTCCCCATTCTTATTTTTTTTTTTTTCCCTTTTCTTTCTTACATACAGTGCCTTGAAAAAGTATTCATACCCCCTAGACATTTTTATACAATTTGCCATGTTACAAAAACATAAATGTTATTTATTGGGATTTTAAGTGATAGACCATCACAAAGTGACACATAATTGTAAAGTGCAAGGAACATGATAAATGGTTTTAAAATTTTTTCACAAATAAATGTGAAAAGTGTGGCGTGCATTTGTATTCAGCCTTCCCCACCACCACCACAACCTTCCCGAGTCTAAACTTTGTAGAACCACCTTTTGCTGCAAGATTTTTTGGGGATGTCTCTACCAGCTTTTCACATCTAGAGTGAAGTTTTGTCCATTCTTCTTTGCAAAATAGCTCAAGTTCTGTCAGATTGGATGGAGAGTGTCTGCGAACAGCAATTTCCAAGTCTTGCCACAGATTCTCGGAATGACCCAAACAAAGTCCAGGCCTAAATCCAACTAACACATGAATATGCTTTGATCTAAACCATTCCATTATAGGTCTGGCTGGATGTTTCGGGTCGTTGTCCTGTTGGAAGGTGAACCTCCACCCCAGTCTCAAGTCTTTTGCAGACTCTAACAGGTTTTCTTTCTAAAATTGCCCTGTATTTGACTCCATCCATCTTCCATCAACTCTGACCAGCTTCCCTGTCCCTGCTGAAAAAAAGCATCCCTACAACAAGATGCTGCCACCAACATGATTTGCAGTGTTAGTTTTTGCCACACATGGTGTTTTACTTTTAGGCCAAAAAGTTAAATTTTGGTCTCATCTGACCAGAGCACCTTCTTCCATGTTTGCTGTGTCCCCCACATGGATTCTCACAAACGGGACTTCTTATGGCTTGCTTTCAACAATGGCTTTCTTCTTGCCAACCTTCCATAAAGGCCAGATTTGTGGAGTGCACAACTAATAGTTGTCCTGTGGACAGATTCTCCCACTTGAGCTGTGGATCTCTGCAGCTCCTCCAGAGTTACCATGGGCCTCTTGGCTGCTTCTCTGACTAATGCTCCCGACTTGTCAGTTTAGGTGGACATCCATGTCTTGGTAGGCTTGCAGTTGTGCCATACTCTTTACATTTTCGAATGATGGATTAAACAGTGCTCTCTGAGATGCTCAAAGCTTTGGATTTTTTTTATAGCATAACCCTGCTTTAAACATAGCCACAACTTTATCCCTGACCTGTCTGGTGTGTTCCTTGGCCTTCATGATGCTGTTTGTTCCCTAATATTCTCTGACAAAGTTCTGAAGGCTTCACAGAACAGCTGTATTTTTACTGAGATTAAATTACACACAGGTGGACTCTATTTACTAACTAGGTGACTTCTGAAGGCAATTGGTTCCACTAGATTTTAGTTAGGGGTATCAGAAAAAAGGGGGTTGAATACAAATGCACACCACACTTTTCAGATATTTATTTGTAAAAAATGTTGAAAAACATTTATCATTTTCCTTCCACTTCACAATTATGTGCCACTTTGTGTTGGTCTATCACATAATAATCCCAATAAAATACATTTACATTTTTGGTTGTAACATGACATTCTGTGGAAAGTTTCAAGGTGTATGAATACTTTTTCAAGGCACTGTAGCTGCACTGACGATTTAGTTTTTCATGTTAACTAGCGGGAAGGTCCTTTTTATGGCTCTATGTCAGCTTTAGCCTATTTTTCTGTTCAGATTATAGATTAGTTGGCTTTATATGTTCTCATGGTCTGGTATGTTTATGGAAAATAGTTTTACCTGGATTACATGACCTTTGTATTCTTCTTTTGAGTTTCCCTAAAAGTGTGCTATGGAACTGTTTCATGCTACTTGTATTGAAAAACTTAAAAAACATTGTTATTTATAACAATTTAAAAAAACTTACCTTTTTATTTCAACTAACATTGCTGAAAAATGCTAAAGTTATGGTTATGTAACCATGACAACTGGTCTTTTTCTGCTTATGTGATTGGCTGACTTATTTCTCCAGCAGGAAAACAAAGGATGCTCATAGAATAGAATGTTTTGGTATCCACTGAGTAGCTGCAGGTAAACATTTGCAAAAAAGGTTTTTAAACCCTTTGCATCTTATTCAGTTGACCTGTAGAGGATAGTGTTTTTCTTAACAAAACTGAACTTTTGGTGATAAACATAGTCATCTACAACTTACAAAAAAATGTTCCTATAAAATGACACATTCAGTGTATCTACTGTATACCTATCATTTAGGAGCAAAATATGTTTGGAAACTTCACACTGAGCACAAATAGGTTTTTAAAAAGTCTACACAGATAGAACAGAATGAGAGTGGCAATAAGTACCATCAACAACACTATTCATTTTCCTACTCTGCCCTCCAATTTCATTGTGGAGAGTACGACCAAAGTGATGACTCTCGACATTTGGCTTTTGAACTGACGTTTTAGATCTTGTGAGACCTGTATAGGGCAGTCAATTTACAATCAGACTTCTAGTTCTGCCCAGTCAATGGGCACTGGATACTGATCACAAGTATTTGTGACATTATTTCTTGGTCTCATCACATGGGAGTTGATTGAAAGTGATTCTAAAGCGTTTTTTTTATTTTTATTTTTAACCTTAATGCATTCTATGCAGGGAGATAAAAAACCTTCCAGGTGCAGCTCCCCCCTCCACCCCCCTCAATACTTACCTGAGCCTCATCTCCCCCAGGTTTCTCTCTCCTCATTGGCTCACATGACAGCAGGAGCCATTGGCTCCTGCTGCTATCAATCACAGCCAGTGAGCCAATGAGGAGAGAGGGGGGAGCAGGGCTAAACCTTGCTCTGTGTGTGAGTGGACAATGTCCATTCACAGGTGCATAGCTTGGGAGCGAGCCTGCTTGAGTGCCCCCATAGCAAGATGCTTGCTATTGTGGGAACTCAGCAGGGGGGAGGAGCCATGACCGCCAACGAGAGACCAAAAAAGAAGATGATCGGGCCTGCTCTGTGCAAAACCATTGTACAGAGCAGGTAAGTATAACATGTTTGTAATTTTATTTTTATCGCAACCTTTAGAATCGCTTTAGGTCCTGCAGTATTTTTAAAATTCTCTGAATCAGGGGTGTCAAATATTGTCAAGACGGGCCGCATCATCATTATGGTTGCCCTCAAAGGGCCAGTTGTATCTATAAAATTAAATGTCCAGAGCACTCCACCTTCCTTACATCAGATGCCAAAATCCCCCTACCATCAGAAGTCAAGATTCCCCTATCATGCCTTACATCATAGTGCACTCCCCTTACATGTGCTGCTGCCAGGAAGAAGCTGGGGAGCAGAAAGTGCAGAGTCTGGAGAAGGACCAGAGGAGGCCTGGAGTCAGCTACCAAAGTCTACTAATTGCTGAGACCAGGGAAGGTGGAGATGAGTGGGTGCTTTGGCTGCAAAGAGAGGTGCAGGATCTGTAGGAGGAGTTCTGTCCTCTTTCCTGCTGTTGACTGCTGAAACATGGAAGGGGGCAGAGAGCAGCCCCTCTACGGCTGCATGGAGAAGCACAGGATCTGCCAGAGATGCTCTGTCTTCCTCTCTGCTGCCAACTGCTGAGACAAGGCGGGGACAGGGAGTGAAGGGGGATGCCGAAACTGCAGGAGAGGTGCAAGGGGCACCTGCTGGGAGAACACAATAATTCTGAGGTAGGGACTGACTGTGTCAATGGGGCAATCCGTGAATGCAGGAAAGAAAATCACTCCATCTGTGGCCGGATTAAGACCCTATCCTCTACATTAATCTACTCTTACTTAAAAACAAAGAACTTTATTTGGAATAAAAACAATCAACATAAGAACTTATTTGGGAATAATAAATCCTAAATCAAAGAACCTTGTAAGCTTATTATTTATATTAGGGAGCTGAGCGGTACAAATGAGGTAAAGAGTGGAGATGGAAAGGGGAAAAGAGAGAGGAAAGGGGAATAGAATGGGGAAGGGGGATGGAAAGGAAGGAAAAGAGGAAAGAGCTTATTATTTATATTAGGGAGCGGTACAAATGAGGTAAAGAGTGGAGATGGAAAGGGGAAAAGAGAGAAGAAAGGGGAATAGATGGGGAAGGGGGATGGAAAGAAAGAAAAAGAGGAAAGAGGGGGAGGAAAGGGAAAGGAAAGGGAAGGGGGGGAGAGGAAGGGGAGGGAAAGGGAAGGGGGGGAGAGGAAGGGGAGGGAAAGGGAAGGGCGGGGAGAGGGAGGGGAAGGAAAGGGAAGAGGGGGGGGGAGAAGGAGGGAAATGAATGAAAGGGAAGAGGGGGGGGAGAGGGAGGGAAATGAAAGGGAAGGGGGGACAGGGAGGAAAGGGGGAAGGAAAGGAAAGGGAAGGGGAAGTGGGTAGAAAGTAAGGGGGTGAAGGGGCAAGGGGGGAGGGAGAAGCCATTTTGGGTGAAACATGTGAAAGGGGATCAATGAAGGGGCCTGTATAGTGACTGTTGGGATCGATGTGATGCTATCGAAGTAAGAAAAGTTAATTTCTGTTTGTTCATGTGCTGGAGTATGGACAGCACCTTGATTCACCTGCACTGGCACAGAGACTAGAGCAGGAGCAACTGGGTTTGAAGAGGAGGAGATTATATTCATCTATACATAATTCCACCACTTTATAAACCTGGTTCAACTTCATCTTGAATATGCAGTTTAATTTTGGTCACCAATCAACAGAAAGGTTGTCCTCGAACTAGAATGAGTTCAGAGAAGGGAAACAAAATTAATAAGAGGCTTGGAGGACCTCAGTTAAGAGGAATAATTACAAAGATTACATTCACTCACTCTACAGAAGAGGTGATTTTAGGGGGAGGGGGGATATAATTACAATGCATAAATATATCAATCATGATTATATAAACTGTACTAACCTGTTTACACCTGACAAATACAGGGGGCCACAAGTTAAGAATGGACAAAAAGAGATGTATTCATAATCCGAGAATAGTGTTCAAGGTGTGGAATAATTAAAAATAAATTAGATTATCTTCCTCAGTCAGCATAATATACAGCAAAAATTATTTTGCTGTGCACAAAAATTAGATATCAAGTGTTTCCGGACTGCAGCACTCTTTATAGTTTAGATATCAGACACCACCAAAAAATATTGACCAACATAAAGTGAGTTGTACTCTTAAATTCAAATCAAACAAAGTACTTAATAATAAGTATTGTAATCACATCAAATCAGTGTGAACATCATTATAAACAAATGCACAATAATGACAATGAAATAAGCACGCTACAATTCTGCCCTGAAGACATTCGTTAAAGAGAAACGTGTTGGGTGGGGCCATACATGTAACGTCATAGCGCATGCCGGTGAGAGAGTCGGTGATGCTTTTTGTGACTGAAATGCGATCACTTAGAACGGCTTTGTAAGTGCATTTGCTTTAGTAAATGTAAGCAGTTTTTATATTTTACACTATGGGAGTCCCCCTCTGTGTTTATCTCCACTGTTCAGTGCAAACATCTAGGAATCATCGTTGAATTGCCATGGCACTCTCCTTTTAAGATAATTCCCTGTGGTAAGAAGTTTCTGCTAACTCTTGGTGGAGAAGTTCTGAAACACTTTCCTACATATGCACCTGACTATCAGTTGTGGGTACTGAAGATTTTTTACATTTTTACATTATGTGGACTGTTTGGATGGGACACTTTATATTGCACTTGTGGTGCGCTTGTTTCATTATCATTATTGTACATTTGCTTATTATGATGGTCTCTGATTTGATGTGATTATTTATTACTAGTCTCTGTGTTTGATCTGAGTTTAACCACTTGCCTACCGTGCACATTTACCCCCTTCCTGCCCAGGCCAATTTTCTGGTTTCATCGCTATCGCACTTTGAATAACAATTGTGCGGTCATGCAACACTATAACCAAACAAAATGTGTATCTTTTTTTTTTTTAGACAGATAGAACTTTCTTTTGGTGGTATTTAATAACCACTGGGTGTTTTATTTTTTGCTAAACAAACTAAGACTGAAAATTTAAAAAAAAAGTTTTTTCTTAGTTTCTGTTATAAAATTTTGTAAATAAGTAATTTTTCTCTTTCACTGATGTGCGCTAATGAGGCTGCACTGATGGGCACTGATAGGCTGCACTGATGGGCACTGAAAGGCAGCACTCATATAGGTGGCACTGACGGGCACTGATAGGCGGCACTGATTGGAATTGTTAGGCGGCACTGACAAACACTGATAGGTGGCATGGATTGGCGGCACTGACTGGCACTGATAGTTGGCACTGAAAGGCAGCTCTGATGGGCACTGATATGTGGCATTGATGTGCAACTGTGAACAACAGCAGTGGTAAAATGATAGAGAGGGGTCAGCGCATGCTGAAGTACACAGTGCACAGAAGTCACCAACTGTCTGCAGAGTCAATAGCTAAAGACCTCCAAACTTCATGTGGCCTTCAGATTAGCACAACAACAGTGCGTAGAGAGCTTCATGGAATGGGTTTCCATGGCCGAGCAGCTGCATCCAAACCTTACATCACCAAGTGTTATGCAAAGCATTGGATGCAGTGGTGTAAAGCACGCCACCACTGGACTCTAGAGCAACGGAGATGTGTTTTCTGGAGTGACGAATCATGCTGCTCTATCTGGCAATAATAGACGTGTCTGGCGGTTGCCAGGAGAATGGTACTTGCCTAAATGCATTGTGCCAAGTGCAAAGTTTGGTGGAGGGGGGATTATGGTGTGGGGTTGTTTTTCAGGGGTTGGGCTTGGCCCCTTAGTTCCAGTGAAGGGAACTCTTAGGCTACGTTCACACTAGCGTTGTGTGCAGGCGGCAGAGAGACGCTTGGGAAGCGTTTTTACCGCTTCCCAAACGCCTTGGACAATTCTGCACATTGCAGCACATTAGTGTCGCGGCAAAACGGACACCTCTGGTCGAGTCAGGAGGCATTGAAGCCTCCTATTCTAGTCTATGGTGCCGCCCCCGCAAACGCGGTGCGGTTGTGACGCAGTTGCGGGCATTTGCGGAGCTGTAACACCATTTAAACTTCATTATACGCATTTGTGGGGCGTTTTTAACGCTCGGCAAACGCCTAGCAACCTCCGCTAAACTGCGCATGCGGCGTTTGCGGAGTTTTTGCCGGACTAATTCTTGCCAAACGCTATAGAGGCATTTGGCAACCGTTTATTAAAACAGTCAAGTGTGAACGAGCCCTTAAGGCGACAGCATACCAAGACATTTTGGACAATTTCATGCTCCCAACTTTGTGGGAACAGTTTGGGGATGGCCCCTTCCTGTTCCAACATGACTGCGCACCATTGCCAAAGCAAGGTCCATAAAGACATGGACAAGCAAGTTTGGGGTGAAAGAACTTGACTGGCCTGCAGAGAGTCCTGACCTCAACCCGATAGAACACCTTTGGGTGGAATTAGAGCGGAGACTGAGAGCCAGGCCTTCTCATCCGACATCAGTGCCTGACTTCACAAATGTGCTTCTGGAAGAATGGTCCAACATTCCCATAGATACACCTAAACCTTGTGGACAGACTTCCCAGAAGAGTTGAAGCTGTTATAGCTGCAAAGGGCGGGGCCAACTCAATATTCAAGACTGGGATGCCATTAAAGTTCATGTGCGTGTAAAGGCAGGCCGACCAATACTTTTGGCAATATAGTGTATGTAACAATTGAATTCTTGTATATTCACAACTTGATATTCTAAATAACTTTTACCCCTGCATTTAACTACAGTTGCAAGAAAAAGTATGTGAACCCCTTGGGATTACGTGGAGTTTTGCATGAATTAGGCATAAAATGTGCTCTGAACGTCATCGAAGTCACAACAATAGAAGAACACAGTCTGATGAACATAATACTACACAAACATTAGATGTTGCCATGGTTTAATTGCACAGAACATGTAAACATTCACAGTTCAGGGAGGAAAAAGTATGTGAACCTTTGGACTTAATAACTTAGCAATTGGACTTAGCAATATTCTTGGGATGTCTGGTTTGAATCGCTCTCTTAAGGTCATGCCACAGCATTTCAATCGGGTTGAGGTCAGGACTCTGACTGGGCCACTCCAGAAGGCGTATTCTGTGCTGTTGCAGCCATTGTTTTGTTGAATTACTTGCATGCTTTGGGTCATTGTCCTGTTGCATCACCCATCCTCTGCGGAGCTTCAGTTGGCGGACAGATGGTCGTATGTTTTCCTGCAAAATGTCTTGATAAACTCTGGAATTCATTTTCCCATCAATGACAACAATCCGTCCAGGCCCTGAGGCAGCAAAGCAGCCCCAAACCATGATGCTCCCTCCGCCATGTTTTACAGTGGGGATGAGGTTTTGATGTTGATGTGGTGTGCCTTTTTTTCTCCACACATAGTGTTGTGTGTTCTTCCCAAACAACTCAATCTTGGTTTCATCTGTCCACAGTATATTTTGCCAGTAGTGCTGTGGAACATCCAGGTGCTCTTTTGCAAACTTCAAACGTGCTGCAATATTCTTTTTGGACAGCAATGGCTTCCTCCGTGGTGTCCTCCCATGTACTCCATTCTTGTTTCATGTTTTCCTTATTGTAGATGTGTCAACAAAAATGTTAGCATGTGCCAGAGATTTCTGTAGGTCTTTAGCTGACACTCTGGGATTCTTCTTTACCTCATGCAGCATTCTGCGCTCTGCTCTTGCAGTCATTTTTACAAGACGACCACGCCTAGGGAGAGTAGCAACAGTGCTAAACTTTCTCTATTTGTAGACAGTCTGTCTTACCATGGACACATGAACATCAAGGCTTTTGGAGATACTTTTGTAACCCTTTCCAGCTTCATGCAAGTCAACAATTCTTGATCGTAGGTCTTCTGAGAGCTCTTTTCTGCGAGGCATGGTTCACATCAGACAGTGCTTCTTGAAACCAGTAAACCCAAAACAGGTGTGTGTTTTTTAAGGGCAGGACAGCTGTCAGCAACACATCCAATATCATCACACTGATTGGAGTCAAGGTTGGCTCACTCCTGGCTCCAATTAGCTCTGGGAGAAGTCATTAAGCTAGGGCCTCACATACGTTTTCCTCCCTGCACTGTGAATGTTTACATGTTATGTGCAATTAAACCATGGCAACATTTAATGTTTGTGTAGTATTATGTTCAGCAGACTGTGTTCTTCTATTGTTGTGACTTACATGACGTTCAGAGCACATTTTATGCACAATTCATGCAAAACTCCATGTAATCCCAAGGGGTTCACATACTTTTTCTTGCAACTGTATATGGACTACTTACTCAAGTACTTTGTGGTGTTTTCTTGTCTCCATTGGTCGCTAATCACATATTCAACAACTATGAAAAACATTTTTTCACCTCAACTGACTTTTTCGTCCTTAAACTTTTTTTATTCAGAGGAATTAGTTCTAAATAGCAAAAATCAAGGGTATTGTTTGGTAAATATAATGTAATCTGTCATTATGACTGTTATGCACGCATTTCCAAAGAAATCAAAACAATAGAGGTAGTTGGGCTATGTATTTAAAATTTAGGCCACATTTAAGTCAAATGAAGACATTTATCTGTATTGGAAATTTAGCAACTGCTGGATGGAAAGTAATAAGCATAATGTACTTATCTTTTTTTTTGGGGGGGGGGGGGGGGTGCTTATGCTGATCAAACATATAATTTTTTTTTTATCTAAAACCTGATGTTTATTTATGCTGGTTCCTATTTTTGTATATTTCTTGAGCTAGGTTGCATATAAAATCATTTTTTTAGATGCTGTGTGCTAGTTTTGTTTGGCAGTTCTCTTTGTAAAGTGAAAATACATGCAAAAGATCTACGGATGTGAAGTCAACATTTTTGTATACTGCTATAAAATTCTTGTAATGCATTATTAAGCAACAAAAATAGCCTTCATGTATTATGTGCAAGACAAATTAATTGTCATTACATAAATATAAAGGACATCTTCCTTAATTGCAGAGATGTGTTGTAAAATACAGCTTGTCTATAAATGATTGAAGTACAATCTCTTCTATTAGTTTTGTCAAAGTAGCCCTGAATTATATATGCTAAATAGCCTTCGAGCTGTCATGTGATCTTAGAAAGCCATTCTGTAGACTTGACTGTACGTATGTATTTATCTTATCAATCTTAAGTGTAAGTGCAGTGCGGTACAGTGATTTCAAATGTCACCTTCATGGTCCTGTAGCTAATACTATGACAGACTGTCTTTGTTATTGGGTTCTTTCTAAAGGTTAGGAGAAAAGCTGGCCATACAGTGTAGTACAGTATCCTTTTTTTTCAGTTGCAGCTTAACATCCCTGAGTTGCCCATTTTCCAGCCACTGTCTATTCCCAGTGTGAGCCTATCACCTCCCTTGGTGCTTTTTTGCCAAACAAATTGCACAAAGATATTGATGTTGCGTCAATAAACAGTGGAAAAACTACCACTTGGTGATGCGTATCTCTTTAAAGTTGAACTCCAAGCAGCTACATACACAGATAAATTCCCAAAGTATTCCAGAAGTTGGCACAACACTTTTATTAACTTACACGGGTCATTCAAATTTCACACTTTGGTAGAGTAGCTCTTCTTTTATAGAAACGACTCTTCTTTTTCATTGCAGGTAAATAATGGATTCCAAGCAGAAGCAACCTGCTGCTATTGAGTTCTTAAGGAAGAAGGGGTGCAGGCTCTCTCACATCCACAGAAGTCTATAGAATGTTTAACCACTTCCAGACCGGACACTTTTACCCCCTTCCTGACCAGGGCAATTTTCAGCTTTCAGCGCTATCACACTTTGAATGATAATTGCGCGGTCATGCAACACTGTGCTCAAATTAATTTTTTACCATTGTTTTGAGACAGATAAAGCTTTATTTTGGTGGTATTTATTCACCGCTGGGATTTTTATTTTTTTTGCTATGTAAATGAAAAAGTCCAAAAATTTTGAACAAAAGTGTTTTTTTTTAAATTTTGCAAATAAATAATATTTCATCATAAATCTTTGCCAAAATGTATTCCGTTATCTTTTTAATAAAAAAAAAAAAAAATTAGTTTATAACCAAAAATTATAATTTTTAAACATTTTTTTTACATTTTTATTCTATTTTTTTATATTATTATTTTTTATTTATTTAGTTATTTTTTTACATACTGTCACCCTAGCAGTACTACTTGGGGGTGATGAAGATTTTTTTTTTTTTTTTTTTTTTACACTGATTGCTTTTACACCCATATAGGATGTAAAAGCAATCATTTCTCTTTCTCTCTGTGCATTCCTGCACTCATTCAGAAATACTGAGTGAGCTGTGATTGGTCAGAGCTTGTCACATGGTACAAGGCTGTTGTGAATAGCCTTGTATCATGTGACCTCTGTGATCATTCACAGATTTCCCACGTAGTAAGCAATGATGTCACAAGTGACATCTTGCTTACTACTTTGCATGTGATCACTGATTGGCCAGTCAGTGATCACATGATCGGGACCTCGTACAGAGGTCCCGTCCGACGATCGGTGTTTCACTGTGTCCGGAGGACACAGCGGGCACTGGATCGCGGTGCTGCGCGCTCCCAGGGAGCGCGCACAAGCAAGGTGCGGGGAGGCCGTTCATAAACGGCCACCCGACCCTGTACTGCCACTGTCCAGCCGTTTATATGCAACGGCCGGTCGGGAGGTGGTTAAAGTTGAACTCCAAGCAGCTACATACACAGATAAATTCCCAAAGTATTCCAGAAGTTGGCACAACACTTTTATTAACTTACATGGGTCATTCAAATTTCACACTTTGGTAGAGTAGCTCTTCTTTTATAGAAACTCTTCTTCTTTTTCATTGCAGGTAAATAATGGATTCCAAGCAGAAGCAACGTGCTGCTATTGAGTTCTTAAGGAAGAAGGGGTGCAGGCTCTCTCACATCCACAGAAGTCTATAGAATGTTTAACCACTTCCAGACCGGACACTTTTACCCCCTTCCTGACCAGGGCAATTTTCAGCTTTCAGTGCTATTACACTTTGACTGACAATTGCGCGGTCATGCAACACTGTACCCAAATGAATTTTTTACCATTTTTTTGAGACAGATAAAGCTTTATTTTGGTGGTATTTATTCACCGCTTGGATTTTTATTTTTTTTGCTATGTAAATGAAAAAGTCCAAAAAGTTTGAAAAAAGTGTTTTTTTAATAACATTTTGCAAATAAAAATTATTTTATCATAAATCTTGGCCAAATGTATTCTGTTATTTTTTTAGTAAAAAAAAAAAAATCCAAATTAGTTTATAACCAAAAATTATAATTTTTAAACATTTTTTTTTACATTTTTATTTTTTAATTATTTTAATTTTTTTATTTACATACTGTCACCCTAGCAGTACAGTGTCACCATGGTGACACTGTACTACTTGTGGGGGTGATGAAGATTTTTTTTTTTTTACACTGATTGCTTTTACACCCATATAGGATGTAAAAGCAATCATTTCTCTTTCTCTCTGTCTGCATTCTTGCAGCCATTGAGAACTACTGAGTGAGCTGTGATTGGTCACAGCTTGTCACATGGTACAAGACTGTTGTGAATAGCCTTGTACCATGTGACCTCTGTGATCATTCACAGATTTCCCACGTAGTAAGCAATGATGTCACAAGTGACATCTTGCTTACTACTTTGCATGTGATCACTGATTGGCCAATCAGTGATCACATGATCGGGACCTCGTACAGAGGTCCCGTCCGACGATCGGTGTTTCATTGTGTCCGGAGGACACAGCGGGCACCGGATCATGGTGCTGCGCACTCCCAGGGAGCGCGCACAAGCAGGGTGCGGGGAGGCCGTTTATAAATGGCCACCCGACCCTGCACTGCCACCGTCCAGCCGTTTATATACAACGGCCGGTCGGGAAGTAGTTAAGAAGATAACTCCATTGACTAGAGCAATGTCTTGTCTTTTGTGATTCTTGTCAATGGTGTCTTCTTCATAAACATTCTGTAGCCTTCTGTGGATGTCGGACAGTCTGCATCCCTCCTTTGTTACAGAGATGACACCATTGACAAGAGCAATATCTTGTGATTGGTGACTTGTCAATGGTGTCATCTCCATAAACATTATGTAGCTGTCTGTGGATGTTCGGAATCCTGCACCCCTCCTTCGTGAGGAACTCAATGACGGCACATTGCTTCTGCTTGTTATACGTTATTTACCTGCTATGAAGAAGTTACTATAGAGGAAGCGTTACTCTACCAACATGTGAAATTTGAATGATCTATGTAAGTTAATAATAACGTTATGCCAACTTTGCATTACTTTTGTACTATTAAGAGATAATGAGGTTGATTTACTAAAACTGGAGAGTGCAAAATCTGGGGCAGCTGTGCATGGAAGCCAATTAGCTTCTAACTTCAGCTTGTTCAGTTAAGCTTTGACAATAAAACCTGGATGTGGATTGGTTTCTATGCACAGCTTCACCAGATTTTGCACTCTCCAGTTTTAGTAAATCAACCCCTATGTATTGTATTTCTGTCCATCTAATTCTGAGATTTAAAAAAGCTTTGCCACACAGCACACCCCTGGGAGGGAAAATAGTGTTTAGCACTTCTACAATGCAACACTAGGGTCATTGGTTCGAATCTCAACCACAACATTGCCTGCATGGAGTTTGCATTTCCTCACTGTTCTTCCATGGGTTTCCTCCCACACTCCAAAGACATTCTGGGTCCTGTTTAGGTTGACCCTAGTATGTGTATGTATGCATATGATATAAGAACCTTAGATTGTAAGTTCTATGACAGCAGAGACTGATGTGAATGTACAATATATAAAGTGCTGATATGAAGCTTATTATCTAATCTCTGCTCCAGTTTAAAGCAGGCCATAGACGGGCCCTTTATCGGCTGAATTTTTGGCCGATAAACGAAAAATCAGTCGTTGCTGGCAGCGATGCTGCCACCAATGTCCACGAAAAATGGGCATTTTCCGTGGATTTTCCAGCATGACCGTTAAAAGTAAATGAGAAGATCCGCGAAAAACAGTCGACGGTATTGCCCCACTAACGGCATGAATATCGGACGATTTTTCGTGCGGACGAAAATTTGGCTGATAAACGACCCGTCTATGGCCTGCATAAGTCTTGTCCCTTACCCAGCCTGAAACTGGAAAATGAAAGCAGAAAGAGCAGAGTTAATTTATCAGTCACTCTAATATCTCCTCCTATCAGCACGCTGAGCTGACATTGTATGGCCAGATTTTGTTCCATCCTTTAGAAAGAATCCAATAATAAAGATAGTCTGTCAATAGTATGAGCTACTGGACCATGAAGGTAACATTTGAAATCAATGACCACACTGCATGTACATATAGAGTGATAAGATAAATACATAGTTCCGGACTACTTTGACAAAACTAAAAGAAATGATTTGATGCTTGTGACGCTTCTCCATCCCTGAATCTGAGCTTTGCTGTACAGGGATGGCAAGAGGCTAATATTAAGTTAAGGTACATAAATTGCTTGCATTTTAAGATACACTATATTGCCAAAAGTATTGGTCGGCCGGCCTTTACACACACATGGACTTTAATGGCATTCCAGTCTCAGTCCGTAGGGATCAACATTGAGTTGGCCCACCCTTTGCAGCTATAACAGCTTCAACTCTTCTGGGAAGGCTGTCCACAAGGTTTAGGAGGGTGTTTATGGGAAGGTTTGACCATTCTTCCAGAAGAACATTTGTGAGGTCAGGCACTGATGTCAGGGGAGGAGGCCTGGCTCGCAGTCACTGCTCTAACTCATCCCAAAGGTGTACTATCAGGTTGAGGTCAGGACTCTGTGCAGGCCAGTCAAGTTCCTCCACCCCAAACTCGCTCATCCATGTCTTTATGGACCTTGCTTTGTGCACTGGTGCGCAGCCATGTTGGAATAGGAAGGGGCCATCCCCAAACTGTTCCCACAAAGTTGGGAGCATGAAATTGTCCAAAATGTCTTGGTATCCTGACGCCTTAAGAGTTCCCTTCACTGGAACTGAGGGGTCAACCCAACCCCTGAAAAACAACCCCACACCATAATCCCCCCTCCACCAAACTTTACACTTGGAACAATGCAGTCAGACAAGTCTGTTCTCCTTGCAACCGCCAAACCCAGACACCTCCATCAGATTGCCAGACAGAGAAGTGTGATTCGTCATTCCAGAGAACACGTCTTCACTGCTCTAGAGTCTAGTGTGCTTTACACCACGGCATTTGACACTTTGCATAGCACTTGGAGATGTACGGCTTGGATGCAGCTGCTCAGCCATGGAAACCCATTCCATGAAGCTCTCTACGCACTGTTGTTGTCCTAATCTGAAGACCACACGAAGTTTGGAGGTCTTTAGCTATTAACTCTGCAGACAGTTGGTGACTTCTGTGTACTGTGCGCTTCAGCATGTGCTGACCACGCTCCGTTATTTTTTTCGTGGTGGAGTTGCTGTTGTTCCCAGTTGCTTCCACTTTGTTTTAATACCACTAACAGTTGACCGTGGAATATTTAGTAGCCAGGAAATGTCAAGGATGGACTTATTGCAAAGGTGACAACCTATCACGGTACCACACTTGAATTCACTGAGCTCCTGAGAGCAACCCATTCTTTCACAAATGTTTGTAGAAGCAGTCTGCATGCCTAGGTGCTAGATTTTATACACCTTTGGCTATGGAAGTAATTGGAACACCTGAATCCAATGATTTGGAGGAGTGTCCCAATACGTTTGGCAATATAGTGTATTTTAGATGGTCTCTGGCTATTAGTTTTAATATTCATTGACCTAATTTAAAGTGGACCTAAACTTAGACCTTAAAATATTAAATCCATGACCCTGCATTCACTAAATCTGGTTTTCCACAGTACACAGAACATGGAAATGCAATTATCTAAGCATAGACTGCTAAATACCTTTTTCTCATCAGTAGTATATAGCAGTCTTGTGACTTCTATCAGTATCTGGCCAAGCATTGGTTAATCTTTTAGAAGGAGTTTTCATTCTCCTCTGACTGTTCTATGAGGCTGCATGACCCCTGACCCTCTGTCCACACAGTGTTGATTGGCCCTGTGCAGATCACATGCACCCTCCCAATTAACAAAAAAAACTGTCTAGCAATACACACCAAACAGAGCATGTGCAAATTTGCCATTGCTGCTCTGTACTATGGCATATGGATTGGGGTCAATAAAAGAAGATGAGGATCAGAGAAGACAGGATGAAACAGCCTTTTTACACAATGCGGAGGATAAACACCTTCCACAGTGAATATAACAAGCTTGCTTTGCTGCATGTACAGATATTACTGTTGTGGGTTTAGTAACCCTTTAAAGCTGAACTCCATCCTCACATTCAGACATAACAATTATTTCAGATTGAAAAAAGACACATGTCCATCTAAACAAAAAACCCCCCCAAAAAATACATATATATATATATATACTCCAATACCCATAGTTAATCAAGAGGAAGGCAAAAAAAACTACAAAGGATGATCTAATTTGCGCAAGAAGGAAAAAATAAATTTCTCCCTCCGCAAACTAGGAATACTTGGTACACATTTTATTACATTTTCATTTGCTAAAAATAATATAAAACTTCAGCTTATGAACTAAAAAAAACAAAAACAAAACAAAAAAACAAAGCTTAGCCCCTCAAGACCAGCTATTTCCGATTGATACTGTAGGCCTCCCACCCCTTTGCCTGACTGAATCAATCATTTTGTATACTGACCTCAACTTGCTTTAAGCTCCCTTTAGGACCGGTCTCCTTTAAAACTAACTTCTAGCTGTATTTGCCCGTTTCAGCTACTTGTTAATGGTGCACTAGTAGACTGACATAAAGACCTACTGCATTATTGATTGCTCTCTTAATTCTCTTCCACATCTAGCCCTCTAGGTAATACAGTATATAATTATCTTCCTGCGTTATTGCTGTATGTAAGAAACTCTAACTCACTGATGAGCGAGACAAGAACATTTGGAATATTTCTTTTTCGCTACAATATTTGACTATTTTTTTACTCTTTTTCTCTGGTCTGGCCATTTTATGCAGAGCTGTTTGTTGAGTTTGGATTTATATGAAATAAAAAAACGAATTATCTTATTTTGAAAGGTCAGATTTGATTTGGAGAAGGCAGTACTCACAAAATCAGGCTTGGATTTAGGTATATGTGTAGAATAGGGCCAGGTTTGTATGGATCAAAACTTAAAATGTATCTCTGTTAAGTTTTAAATTGATGAAAGGTATCATGACAGCATATGACGCTTTGAAATCTATATTACGTAAACGCAATCATCAACACATTGATATCTAAATACTCTAAAACCGTTCCAGTACACACAGATGTCAATCTACCAGAGCAGCGAGAACGGAAAAGGTGGGCAAAACATAATGGAGGCATATATGCACTTCAATATTTACCAGTGGACGAACCCAACACGCTATGGGGTTTATTTACTAAAGCTGGAGAGTGCAAAATCAGACTCACTTCTGCATAGAAACCAATCAGCTTCCAGGTTTCATTGCCAAAGCTTCATTGAACAAGCTGAGGTTAGAAGCTGATTGGTTTCTATGCAGAAGGGAGTCTGATTTTGCACTCTCCAGCTTTAGTAAATAAACCCCTATCTGTTTGTTAGGGCTTGTTCACACTTGACTGTTTTACCAACTCTTGCCAAACGCCCCTATAGCGTTTGGCAAGCGTTGGTCCGGCGTTTGCGGAGCGGTTTTTAATGCTCGCCAAATGCTCCGCAAACACCGCATGTGCAGTTCAGCGCCAGTTGCTAGGAATTTGCCGAGCGTTAAAAACGCCCTACAAATGCCTATAATGAAGTTTGAATGGTGTTACCTCTCTGCAAACGCCCCGCAACTGCGTCGCAACCACACCACAAACGCCGGCCGGGTGTTTGCGGAGCGGCACCATAGACTAGAATAGGAGGCTTCAATGCCTCCTGACTCGACCAGAGGCATTCGTTTTGCCACGCCGCGATGCTAATGCTCCCGTTAGAACAGCACCATGTGCTGCAATGTGCAGAATTGTCCAAGGTATTTGGGAAGCGGTAAAAACACTTCCCAAACACCTTTCTGCCGCCTGCACACAACGCTAGTGTGAACGTAGCCTAAAGGTGGAACGTCATCACTGAAGATAACTAATCCATATTACCACATATGTTTCAGACAGTCTGTAAAAGGGGTGCACTATGCCAAGCAATGGAGCCTACCTTTCCCCACTCCTGCCCCAGAGAAACTATGGATTCCTAGAAGTAATAGACGAGACCAAGGCAGGGCCAAGGCAAAAAGGGCAGATTATGTCTTTTTTTTAGACAGAGGAAAAGTTCTGGTTATACAGCATCAATTTATGGAACCTCAACTGCTCCATTTGGTATCAGGTAATACCTTATTATAGGATCCATGCCTTATCCTTCTTTGATATAACAGCTGACCTTTTTAAACCAAACATAAAATCTCACACACCTGCACACTCAAATGATGATAAATGACAATATTGAACATACAGGTGACACTTGAAAAATTAGAATATCGTGCAAAAGTTCATTTATTTCAGTAATGCAACTTAAAAGGTGAAACTAATATATGAGATAGACTCATTACATGCAAAGCAAGATAGTTCAAGCCGTGATTTGTCATCATTGTGATGATTATGGCTTACAGCTCATGAAAACCCCAAATCCACAATCTCAGAAAATGAGAATATTGTGAAAAGGTGCAATATTCTCAGCTCAAAGTGTCCCACTCTAATCAGCTAATTAAGCCATAACACCTGTAAAGGGTTCCTGAGCCTTTAAATGGTCTCTCAGTCTGGTTCAGTAGGAATCACAATCATGGGAAAGACTGCTGACCTGACGGTTGTGCAGAAAACCATCATTGACACCCTCCATAAGGAGGGAAAGCCTCAAAAGGTAATTGCAAAGAAGTTGGATGTTCCCAAAGTGCTGTATCAAAGCACATTAATAGAAAGTTATGTGGAAGGGAAAAGTGTGGAAGAAAAAGGTGCACAAGCAGCAGGGATGATCGCAACCTGGAGAGGATTGTCAGGAAAAGGCCATTCAAAAGTGCTGGGGACTTTCACAAGGAGTGGACTGAGGCTGGAGTCAGTGCATCAAGAGTCACCACACATAGACGGATACTGTACATGGGCTTCAAATGTCGTATTCCTCTTGTCAAGCCGCTCCTGAACAACAAACAACGTCAGAAGCATCTTACCTGGGCTAAAGAAAAACAGACCTGATCTGTTGCTCAGTGGTCCAAAGTCCTCTTTTCTGATGAGAGCAACTTTTGCATCTCATTTGGAAACCAAGGACCCCAAGTATGGAGGAAGAATGGAGAGGCACACACTGAAAGATGCTTGAAGTCCAGTGTGAAATTTCCACAGTCTGTGTTGATTTGGGGAGCCATGTCATCTGCTGGTGTTGGTCCACTGTGCTTCATTAAGTCCAGGGTGAAAGCAGCCGTCTACCAGGAGATTTTGGAGCACTTCATGCTTCCTTTCGCAGAGGAGTGTTATGGGGATGCTGACTTCATTTTCCAGCAGGACTTGGCACCTGCCCACACTGCCAAAAGCACCAAAACCTGGTTCAATGACCGTGGGATTACTGTGCTTGATTGGCCAGCAAACTCGCCTGACCTGAACCCTATAGACAATCTATGGGGCATTGCCAAGAGAAAGATGAGAGACATGAGACCGAACAATGCAGAAGAGCTGAAGGCCGCTAACATTTTTCATCGTAGAAAAACAAGGTGTCACGCCGACACCAGCATGATCAGCATTAACGATCCGCAATAGACCACAAAGGATAGACGAGTCCCGCTTGCCGCGAACACTGCAGTTAACACCAGGGAGCATCCTGACGTCACACCTATCCAGGCTCCGCCCTACACGTTTCGTCACAAAGACGTCCTCACGGAGGAAGCTGCTCCATGAGGACATCTTTGTGATGAAACGCGTAGGGCGGAGCCTGGATAGGTGTGACGTCAGGACGCTCCCTGGTGTTGTCGGCAGTGTTCGCGGCAAGCAGGACTCGTCTATCCTTTGTGGTCTATTGCGGATTGTTAATGCTGATCATGCTGGTGTCGGCGTGACACCTTGTTTTTCTACGATTATGATGGAGAAGATGATCAGATAAAAGGTTTCC
Organism: Staurois parvus; assembly: GCF_062004578.1. Classification (NCBI taxonomy): domain Eukaryota; kingdom Metazoa; phylum Chordata; class Amphibia; order Anura; family Ranidae; genus Staurois; species Staurois parvus. The sequence goes on from NW_028318523.1 coordinate 4,591,821, forward strand.
TTATACACTGGCTTGGTGTTGCTGCAGAGTATTACTCCCAGAGTTTGGATATCCCAATTTGCCACAGAGTTTTGCTTCTAAAGTCTGGATATACCTTATTATCATCGCTCCCAGAGCAACAGTGCTAATGCTGGTTTATAATTTAATCAGCATTTAGCTCTGGTGAGTTTATTTATTTCTTCTGGTGGTGGATTGTGATCACGGTGATATATATACGTTTCTTCACAATAAGTTACAGAGTGATACATTTTTTTGGACTTGACACATTGACTTTTTTGTTTAAATTTGCATCATTAAGTGTTTTTTTCTTGATTGAGTTATTATTTAGCGCATTCCTATATTTGTTTATATTATCTACACCTTATATTTAGGGTTTTAGGTTTGCTGCTTATGTTTATATAATTTTTAATTTTTAGTTTTTCACTTTGGCGCTTTTCTAATTTGATTTACTGGCACAGAATTACCTTTTACTTTGATGTGACCTGTGATGTCACTTTCTAAGGCTTATGAAATAACTGGAGAAGCGCCTCTGACTTAGTGCTACTTCAGATTAAGAACATAATTGTTTCAGTGCAGAAGGTAGCCAAATACCTGTTCTTTCCGTCTTTGGGTCTGTAGGACCAGGAGAAGAGAGGCAAATTTGGATGGCCTAAAAATTAGATGGCTTACTAAATCTGTACATAAGGATATACATATGACTATACAGTACATTCATACATCATTCTGTAGAAGACACTTTTTATGAAGGTTTCCATACAATTATATTTCATTAAAAATGCATGAATCCTAGGTGAGGGCTGTTAATCTTGTGTAAAAACATTTATAAACAGACCCTTTTTGTGAATTGAAAAACCATCTCCTGGTACTGATCCATATCTGGATCGTTTATATGGCAAAAACTCATCTTCTCCAAAGTTAGGCCAGTACATAGGGGTCAACTGGTTATATAAAAATAAAAATGTTTGCTCCAGGTATAAGGGAGGTTTTGGTTGGATTCCTCTCTTCCCCTTCCTTTTGTGTTCTCTTTCTTTCCTAGTAAGATAGAACTATTCGACTGTGTCCTATATATGTACGGTATATATGGTGTACCTTTTTGGAATATTTGTCCATATAGACCCTATGCAGTTTTTCCTTATGTGGTATATTTATGTCTATGTATTTTATTCATACATAAAGATTATTGGCAGGTGCCATCTTGTCATATGGAAAAGTATGAAGTCCTGAAGAAGCGGCAGTGACAACGAAATGTGTCAACACAATCTATAATAATTGCATTGTGGTTTTATATGAACTTTTGCATGGTCATGTTGTGTGGGATTCTTTGGATGTTTTGAAGAGATATTGTAACAAAATATGATTTTATTTATAATTTGGGTGTGATATAGAGTTTAATACTGATTGGTCATCCTGGAACACTCATTATTTTCTTTTAAATATTTTCTGGTATGCTATTTTGGGTTGATGACCTTTCAGTATCTGGCTGGTTGAGCAAATTAAATGAATCCATCATTCCTTCCACACACATTTTCTCAAAATACTGTACAACCAGATATTCACAGATCATTCTGTTAAAGACACTATTCATGAAGACTTTTATACAACTTACTCTCAGGATTCACACCTTTTTTCAATTATATCTAATTAAAAATGCATGAATCTTGCATGATCATTATGTTAATCTTGTGTAAAAACATTTAGAAATGGACCCTTTTTGTAAAGTAAAAAACCCTCTCCCAGTACCAATCCATATCCAGTTAATTTAGATTTAGCCAGACAGCTGTCCCACACAGGTCCATTAAACCAGTAATGTGTCTTTATCAACACAGCACATAGGGCAGAGATAGGCAGCGTTGACAATCCAGCTCTGGTTAAACTACAAATCTCATGAGACATTGCAAAACTTGACAGCCACAGCCATGACTCCCAGAGACCGAAGTACGATGGGATTTGTAGTTATACCACAGTGTCAAGGTGGTCTACCCCTGACCCATATCACACCAGCCCCATAGCATTTAGAGGACCAATGACAAAACAAAATGGATTCCCTAGTGTGATTCAAAAACTGCATTAAAGTAATAATAAAGCTTCATATTTTTTTGCTTTAAAATATCAAACATGTCATACTTACCTGCTCTGTACAATGGTTTTGCACATACCGCTTGCTATGGGGGGCACTCGTGCCTGCTCGCTCCTGAGCCGGCTCTGTGTGTCCATAAATCACGTAAAGCAGGGCTCAGCCCTGCCCCCACTCCCTCATCACTGGCTCTGATTGACTTCCACAGGAGCCTATGGCTTCTGCTGCTGTATCTCAGCCAATGAGAAGCGAGAGTGCCAAGACAGTCTTGGCTCTTGTGCACAGCGCTGGATCAAGATCGGGCTCAGGTAAGTATTTGGGGGGCTGCGAGGGAAGCTGCATGCAGAAGGTTTCTTACCTTCATGCATAGAATGTAGTAAGATAAAAAAAAACCTTCTGCCTTTACAACCACTTTAAATAATTCAACTGCTACCACCAAACTACTAAATCACAAAATATAAACGGCAACAACAAAAACAGCAGATGGCTCTTCAATGCTAACATTTCGATTTTGTTTCTTGTGTTCTTAAAACAGAGTTAAAAAAAAAAATCATAGAACATAAGTTGCAGGCACTTGCAATGACCACGGTCACACCGAACACAACAAATTATACTTTTAAATGCAAGCTACATTGTAGATGTAAATTACAAAATTTTACATTCAAGTATATTACAAAAAAAATCTCTCCCAGAATGATTACCAGTTGTGTAAAGCAGACACCCTTATCACTTGCCGTCAGTTGTTCTAGTTTAGTTAAGCAATAATGTGCTAAAACTGCTCTTTTGTTTTGTGTAAGAATTTGGCAATAGAAGAAATGAACGCTCGTTTTCATACAAACTCGCTCCACTATTTGTCGCTTTGATGGTGGCGAGCAGCTGCCTGTTTTTCATTTTCTGTCGACTAGCAAAAACCCATCAGTATAATAAGCAGCTTAGGTGCATCCATCCACGGCAACTGTAAGGCTATAGGACTATTCGTTCAAAACCAATCCTAGGTTTAATTTTAACAAAGATGTGTAGGGTACATTCGAAAACATGTTATTACAAGTCTTCAGAAATGGCCAACCTTTTTTTCTTCTCTTAAAAGACCAAGAAAGTCTAAACATAGATTTATTCATAAAAAACACTTGGCGCTGAATATATTTGAGGTGTTTTTTCTTTATATAGCACCAACATGTTCCAGAGTCCTTTACAGATAGCACTGTACCTCTCACTTCAATCCCTTACCTCAAAGAAGACGGCTTCCAGAAGTCCCTACCAAAGTTATATACTTACTGAGGTCATATTAGATGGAACGTGTTGACTTACCGCTGCGAATCCAATACAACTGGGGGAGTCAATGGTGGAGAAGGATCTGGGTATTCTGGTAGATCATATACTTCATGATAGCATGCAATGCCAAGCTGCAGTTTCTAAACTGGAGAGAGTGCAGAGAAGGGCAACCAAACTGATAAGAGGCATGGAGGAGCTCAGCTATGAGGAAAGTTTAACTGAACTGATTTTATTCTCTCTTGAAAAGAGGCAATCTCGGGGGGGATGTAATCACCATGTATAAATACATAATTGGTCCATATAGTGAACTAGTCACAGAGGAAAAGGGGACAAGAGCTCTGAAAATGTGGAATAGACTCCCACAAGAACTAGCTCCAGCCAGCTCAGTAGATTGTTTAAAAAAGAGCTGGATACATTCCTAACTGCTCTCTCCTGGCTCTCATCCTACCTGTCACAACGCTCTTTCAGCGTTACCTATAATGCTACCACCTCCCCCTCACTCCCCCTCTCTGTTGGGGTCCCTCAAGGCTCCGTCCACGGGCCCCTTCTCTTCTCCATCTACACCTCCTCCCTTGGCCAACTCATACACTCTCACGGCTTCAACTACCACCTCTATGCCAATGACACACAAATCTATCTCTCAACCCCCCACCTCACCACCTCAGTCTCTGCCCGAATCACACACCTACTGAGCGACATATCAGACTGGATGTCGCTCCACTTCCTTAAACTGAACCTCTCCAAAACTGAGTTTCTTGTCTTCCCCCCAGCCTGGACACCCCCCCCCATTGACTTCTCACATCCAACAACGCCACCATCAAACCCGCCCCGCAGGCCAGAGTACTTGGTGTCATTCTGGACTCCAACCTATTCTTCCAGCCCCAAGTCCAATCTTTAACAAGCTCGTGCAGACTCCACCTCCGCAACATCGCCAAAATCCGCACGTTCCTAACCCCAGAAACCACTAAACAGCTCATCCACTCCCTCATCATATCACGACTCGACTACTGCAACTCCCTCCTCACTGGCCTGCCTCGCCGCTGGCTATCCCCGCTTCAGTCGATCCTGAATACGGCTGCCAGACTCATTCACCTTTCCAACCGCTCCATTTCCGCCACCCCCCTCTGCCAATCCCTCCATTGGCTTCCGATTGCGCAACGGATCAAATTCAAAATCCTAATACTGACGTACAAAGCCGTCCACCATACTGCCCCAAACTACATCACCGACCTAATATTCAAGTACCACCCAGCACGCACACTCCGCTCCTCACAAGACCTCCTTCTCTCTAGTTCCCTGGTCTCCTCCACCCATGCCCACCTCCAGGACTTCTCCAGGGTGTCACCCATCCTCTGGAACTCCCTGCCCCAACCCATCAGATTATCACCTACTCTCCTCTCCTTTAGGCGCACCCTGAAAACCCACCTCTTCAAGGAAGCCTAACCCACCCCCTGCTAACTTGCCAACCTCCTCCACTCTTCCTACCACCCCATCCCCCACAGATATCTCCTCCTGTGCCACCATCCCCTCCCCCCTAGATTGTAAGCTCGAAAGAGCAGGGCCCTCGATCCCCTCATGTTTTGCATTGTATTGGTATTGTTCTGTCACATGTTCTTTCCCCCTTTGTAATGTACAGCGCTGAGCGAACTATTGGCGCTTTATAAATACTGTATAATAATAATAATGATAATTAAAGTGGAGTTCCACAAAAAAGGGGAGGCTGTGCGTGTCTGCTCCCCCCCCTCCACTGCCATATTTGGCACCTTTTGGGTGGGGGGTGTGGGTACCTGGTTTTGACAGGTACCCGCTCCCACTTCTAGCTCAGTTCACCACAGGCCATTTTCAGGTTCCAGTGCTGTGATAGTTTGATTGACAATTACTCTGTAATGCAACACTAATCCTAAACTACTTTGATTTCATTTTTTGTAACAGAGCCAACATTCGGTGCTATGTAATAACCATTTTTTAATTTTAATATATGAAAGAAATAAAAACTTTAAATCTAAATCACATTCTTGAGGCCCTAAAATGCCAGGATAGTACAAGCACAACCAAAATGATCTCTTTTTGGAAAGTGGACACCTCATAGACCAGGTATCGTATCTACTCTCCAGTGCCTCAGGATATGCACAGCCAAAAGGGAAGCCAAGGGTACCAGGACAGCGACAACCAAAGGAAATGCTTCAGGGGTGCAGCCCTCCTCAGACGGGGAAATCAGCCACTGGAAAGAGAGAAAACAGGTGGCGCACACACCTAATGCATTATCCAAGGTTTATTGTAGGAGTGAAAGAATAATAAAAACATACTCACAGACAAAGCATGTATCTAAAAAGCATAGAAAAATGACAATGGCCACAACGGCAGGCAAGGTGTTCTCACTGTCAGTGCGGTCAAATGGCTGACGCGTTTCGGGGACAAATCCCTTTCCTCAGAGCTGATGACCAGCCTCTGATGCAGATGTATGATGAATGTAAAGTAGGAGCCTTGCTGTTGATGCCTCAATGCCTCAACAGGAGGCATCAACAGCAAGGCTCCTACTTTCCATTCATCATACATCTGCATCAGAGGCTGGTCATCAGCTCTGAGGAAAGGGATTCGTCCCCGAAACGTGTCAGCCATTTGACCGCACTGACAATGAGAACACCTTGCCTGCCGTTGTGGCCATTGTCATTTTTCTATGCTTTTTAGATACATGCTTCATCTGTGAGTATGTTTTTATTATTCTTTCACTCCTACAATAAACCTTGGATAATGCACTAGGTGTGTGCGCCACCTGTTTTCTCTCTCTCCACCTCATAGACCAGAACCACCAATCACTATCCCCCCCTTCCTTCTCACAGCCAGAGGAAAGCCCCCAGTCAACCCACAATAACAAATTGCTATGCAAAATAAACAGCCATAAGATACGTATACTGCATACATTCTCAAAAAGACATATAAAAAAAGTGCCAATGAACGCAAAACTGCCAACCTCCACTTAACACGATCTCCAAAAAGAAAAGTTGCCTCCTCCTGATTATGACTAACTGCCCATCGCAAGCTCATAGATGTTGGAAATTTCCTTTCCGTTCTCTCTGGTTGTAATCCTGGTGTCTATGGGTGGGTGTTGAGGACAGTGTGATGCTGAAACAGTCTGAAGGAGTGGGGTTTTCAGGTAGGCTTCATTTGCATACAGACCACCCTATGTAACCAGCACATGTGATGCGATACAAAAACTTATAAAAAACATAAACGTGCAGCGCTGTTAAAACCAATAAATAAATACATATATAAACATGTAAGAAAGTGCACACAAATATATAAAGTGACACTGTGCATCTATGTATGTGCCACTAGAATATGTGGCCAATATAAACGTGAAAGAAACACTGTGTCTAAAACATAAGTCCAGAGTGCAGGTGTGAACGAGATCTCAAACGATCTGCTGGTATCCAAAAGACACAGATTGTGGATAAGGTGAGACAATTAAAGTGTAGATTGCGCACTCACCAGATACGCAACCTTTTTGCGCATTTGTATGATATAATAAGGACATCAGACATCTCATCAAAAAGGTCTGGTCAGATCTGGTCAATGCCTCCTTCGCTATCCCACAGTTTGCACTTAGCCTTCCCAAATGGTAACCACTCTGCGGATGTACCCAGCTCCCACAGGAGCTCAGAAAGAAACAACAGAGGAGGCCAGTAGTGCAATATTGCCTTAGGATGTTTATTCCACACAATGGGTATGTATACAGCAAGAAAGCAAATAAAATAGATTACTGACTGATTGCAAGCTGCCGTCGGGACCCCTTGTGGTGCCGGCGGTAAGGCGTCAAAACAGCTACAGCCCAACGTGGTACAAAAACTTACCACAGCACACCACAAGTCCAAGCATCAGTATCCAAAGTCAATGGCACCAAGACAGAACCATCCAGACCTCAAGGGAATCAAGATTAATGGAATAATACAATCCTGCAACTTCCACAAGAGGATTCAGGGTGATCCAGTGAAGCTCAAACAACAAAAAGACAGGTGCACGGGATCCAAGTTAGAATCAAAATAATTGATTTATTAACAAAGATGATAGCACACCAGGTTCAGCTGAAGTAGCATCAGTTTCCAATCTCATAGCTGGCATAAAGGGATCTTGCTCTGACAGCTGTCAAAACTGAGCGCCAGTAGACAGAATCCTCAGCTGCTGTTTCTTCATTGCAGCCTCTGCAAGGAGTATTGTTTTGAAGGACAATTCCTTAATTCTCAAACCTGGCCCTATGCATAAGAGAGGGGTTTAAAAGGGATCGGCTGGAAGTACAGATCTCCATGACAGGGTGCCAGGGAGCTCCAGAATGCTGTATCGCTGGAGCCAAGGTGAGAATGTGACCTGGTATCAGCCTCTTGAGAGTCCCTGTACTCCCGCTGGAGTGTGAGAAGACGTACAAGGAGTCAATCAGTTCATATGCTGACAAGAAGCATGCCGATAGGAGGAGAGAGCTGAGTGAAAGACATGAACGCATCATTGTGCTACTTCCCTTTCACTGTCCAGTGACAACCTGGGCTCAGAAAAGTTAGTTGAATGATACTGGTTGTCAAGGCTGAGGACATCTAGAAGGTAAAGAAGTACTGCATGGGGAAGCTCCAGATTGTAGGTAAATATTGCAGCAAAGGCAGATTTTTTCATCTTTTAACAGGATTTTTAAGATATGTCTGGAGTCCTGCTTTAAGGTATATAAACTTTCCGTACAAAGAACATAAATGTAATATTACCCTATTTGAATAGGGCTGTCTCTATTTTAGGTTTTCTGACAATATAATTTCAACTGAAGCACAAAGTCCTTAAGCTTTTGTTTAAAGAAAATACACTAAAAGTAAAAACTACGTAGCAAGAGGGTTAAAATATACACTCCACTATATCATCCCACTGTATCTACCTGAATATTATCTTCTATCTTCACTTGACGTGAACCAAATACATAATTTTTTTTTCCCAATAAAGAAATCTTTACATCGCTTTTTTTTTCACGATCCAAATGCTATAATTTACATTGTACAATTATATTTCATTAGACGTACGTCACTCGCAGCCTTCTATTAAAGGTGTAATTCATTTTAACTACTTCAAAGAATTATTTATGAAACAGATTTTTTTTTTCCTGCTCAATGCAACTCTAAAAAAAAAAAAAATGATTTCAGCGCTACAGAAAATACGCTCTATTTAAATAAGAAAGACGGAAATCCTGTACATTTTCTAATACCATACACAGGCGCTCTTAGACATTGTAATAATACGTAGAATTTGAAAACACGTCTAAAAGCATTCATTAACCACTTCAATATAAATCACACCTTTATGTTCTGAAAGGACAACAACACTTTAGGTTTTAATGTAAGATTTTTTTTTTTTCACTATTAAAAGCCCTGAGACGTTATTACTATTTTGGTTCAATACAGAAATCCAGGCAGTGCCAAGCCAAGCTTTCTAGATGATTTCCACATTAACTAACAAGTCAGATAATTCTTAATCCTTCTCTCTCTTGCAGATCCAATAATAGATAAGGAAGCATCTTAGCATGATCAACTAGCAATCTCGACAAAAGTGGCAGGATACCTGAATTTGGAATTAACAAATGTATTTTCATATTATCTGATGGAAATGAACCTGAGTTATTCAGGCGGTAGAATAAAAGGGGGGGGGGGGGAGTAATTTTGGTTGATTGCTTAAACTTAATGATTTATTTTTTTTCAATAACAAAATATACATTGGGTCGTTCTGAGGTTGGTATATAAATCTGTGTTATTAAAAATGGATATCTATCTCAATATAGAATTACCACTGTGCAGTGAAAAATGAGGCACTATAACTACAAAAACCACGAATGTATCAGTTTTAACCAGGATTTCTTTTTCAGAGAATAGGTGCCAGTACTTCTCACCTCCCCTGTCTCCACCCCCTACCCAACTCCAAGCACCGCCCCTTTCTCCACCCTCCCTACTCACCGCCCAGTACCAACCCTTTTAAAGAATACAGAACCAAGTATAATTTTTTCGTTCCTCCCAAACAATAGACCCCTGCTAGAAACAACAGATCCCCCAGCAGTCAGCATCAATAGACCCTCCAGCAGGCAGCACCAATAGACCCCTCTCAACAGGAGATTCCCCCAAGTAACAATAGATGCACCTCAACAGCAACAGACAACCACCAGAAACAATAGATTCCCCAACACTCAGCAACAATAGACCCCCCCTCTCAACAGTTTATCCCCCCCCAGTAACAACAGATTCCCCACCAGCAACAAAAACCGTAAGCAACAATAGACAGTAGATGCCCAACAATGTAAGCCCCCCCCCCAGTAATAATAGATCCCCCAGCAACCCCCCCCCCACATGACAATAGATTCTCCAGCAAGCAGTATCAATAGACCCCCCCTGTACACACCAGCACCCCTTGCCAGTATATACTGTACATTCAGTGCTGAAGGTGCCAGAACTGCGTACCACCACAGTCCTGTTAAATAAAAAAGCCATGGTTTTAACTGTTGGAGATACACCATCAAAATGTGACCTGTGAATGGTTGCTCATCAGTTACTGCATATACATGCATGTACTCGTACCATATTGTTAAAGCAGAACTAAAGTCACCATACTTACCTCCTTTCCAGTGGTCTGAAGTCCACGAGAGGTCCCTCATTGGTGCTATCATCTCTTTGGCTCCTTCACGGTAGCGCCTGTGCATGTGCAGGAGTCAGTCATCCTGGCACACTGGGACTTCTGCACATCAGCACATGCACAGTTCAGTTCAGTTGATATGTCATAAAAGTCTTTGAGCTGGCAGGTAGGTGCAGGGGTAGACTGACAACTCATGGGGCCCCCGGGCAATAGGGGATCATGGGGCCCCTGTGTCCTTGCCCAAACTCAAAAAAGCCTATGAAAAAGGTACCAGGGGCATCTCCTGGGGCCTCCTACTGACCCCGGGCCCTCGGGCAGTGCCCGAGTTTCCAAATGGTCAGTCCCCTGGGTAGGTGTATTTTAGGTCTCTTGTACGAAAAATACCATGCCTACTCGTATCTTTTTTTATGTTGCCTCCATTTCCACTTTAAAGCGCATCTAAACCCAAGGACAAAAATGTTGTAAATTCCTTTTTAGCCAGGACTTTGATTTGGTGACTGCAATAGTTCTCCTTTTTTACCTGGTGTTTCTTCCAGGACCACACTTTCTGTTCTAAGGTGTAAACACTTTCTTACCATACTTTATATACGGAGGAGCAGTATTGCCATCTTAGAAAAGAAAGTGTGTGGGGACTACAGTACATCTCCCAATCTCCTCATCTTAGACCAGAGGTGTTTTGGAGTCCACAGAGAGAATTTGGAACAATGCTAATTGCTAACAGAGGCAAAGTGTACAAAAAGTTTTCAGAACACCAGTTCTCCTGGTAGGATCAATAGATATTTTCTGACACTTATGAAACAGGTAAAACAAAACATTCTCCATGATATATTTCACAAAAAGGAAGGAAGGAAGTAAGAAGCTCATTGTTGGAGTTTATATACACTTTAAAGAATTCACAATAAATTGGGAAGTCATCAGCAAGAATTACAGAAGATGAGTAATAATGACTTTTACTAACCTTTTGGGCATACAGTGGGTGATTATACACTCACCGTCCACTTTATTAGGTACACGTTGCTAGTGCCAAGAAAATATCCCCAACACTATTACACCACCACCAGCCTGAACCATTGATACAAGGCAGGATGGATCCATGCTTTCATGTCATTTACACCAAATTCTAACCCTACTATCTAAATGTCGCAGCAACCAGTCTGCCCATTCTCCTCTGACCTCTGACATCAACAAGGCATTTTCGTCCACACAGCTGCCGCTCACTGGATATTTTCTCTTTTTTGGATCATTCCCTGTAAACCTTGGAGATGGTTGTTTGTGAAAATCCCACTAAATTACCAGTTTTTGAAATACTCAGACCAGCCTGTCTGGCACCAACAACTGTGCCATGTTCAAAGTCACCTAATTCCCAATTTTTTCCCATTCTGATGCTCGGTTTGAACTTCATAAAGTCATCTTCACCATGTCTACATACTGAAATGCTTTGAGTTGCTGCCGTGAGATTGGCTGATTAGTAATTTGTGTTACCAAGCAATTGAACAGGTTTACCTAAATAAAGAGGCTGGTGAGTGTATACTTTGCAATTAGAGAGAGGCAAATTCATGGAGTCTATAAAAGCCCAGAAGCCCTAAATAACTGACCATTTTTTCAGACAAAGGGGTTAACAGAACAGCAAATCTCAAAAACGGTAGGCCTGCTGGCTACCTCTAGGCCCCGACTGCCAAGACTGTAAGCAAGCAGGAGGGTTTTTTTTTATATCTGCCAGACGTTCATCTGATTGTTGTGGCCAGCAGCATTAAGCATTGACATGGACGGACTTAGTTCTCCAGGCTATTCAGTCAATATTATAGAAAGGATCCAAAAGTGACTATTTGACTGCTCATTTTGCTTTTTCATTACTAGTGCAACATATACTTTAAACAACTTCAAATAATATACCCGGCCATTGGGACATCTATGCATGACATTGGACCTGCTGACACAATCATGAAAAATGGCTCAAGGATAACGATCTTAGTAAATTATCTATAGTTGTACCTTGGCTTCATGATTTGATAGTAAAAATACAACAGTAACTTTAAGGGATGTGTATCAAGCACAGAACTGAATTTTAAAGGGATTATAGACTTGGTGATACGTAGCGTACCTTTTTTTTTGACAACTTTTTACCTCCTGATTTTGATGCCTCCCTTATGGAGCCTTAATTGACTCTACACTTTTCCCTTTTTATTGTATTCTTAGGACCATTGCTGGTTCAACATCTGGAACCACTTCTTTCCCTTAACCACCCCCATCTCTTTTACTCCTACCATCTTTCTACACCCACCCCCCTTTTTACCTTACTTTAACTTTGCTGGCATTGCCGCCTAGTCCCCACTACTCCCCAAGCCATGTCTGGGGTGGACTATCCAACTGTCAGCTTTCTAACTTCTTTTGTGTTTAACCCCCCTGGTGGTATTCCCGAGTGTAGTTTGGGGTTAGCTTTCAGTACCAGAAGCGGCAACCCTGAGCTACACTTGGGAATACCCTGCAGCGTTGCTCAGGGATCCCTCCAGCACTTACCTTGTCCTGCGCTCCCACGATGTCCCCCCTGCAGCGTCCCCGGCCATGTACTCCGGCCGATGCCGGCATCCATCTTCCGGGTTCCGTTCTCTCCAGCGTTGGGACGTACGGGGGATGTGGGAAATTCAAAAATGTAGTTATTCACTCAATTCACTAAAATCTGATAGTATTACATTACTGTACCACAGCATTTCACATACATTTTGTCCCGAGTGCTTTGTCCTGTGCCCTGCCTGCATTTTTACTGTTCTTTCTGCCTGGAAACTGAGAAATGTCCATGGCGTCCAAAAAGCGTCCCTTTAGGTCAAAAGCGGTTTTAGACCAGCTAGAGAACAGCGATAGTAAATTAGAACCACTTGCAGAATTGAGCGATAATCATTTGTGGGGAAATTCGTCATCAGACACTGAAAACGATTTTGCGACTGAGCTCAGTGATGTGCGAACTTGGCGCTATATTTCAAATTTCAGTGTTTTTGGTTTGATGACATTATTGAATTAAATGTATTATTATTATATTATTTTTTATGATTATTTATTATATTATATTTTATGATTTTGTATTTCAAATTTTATCATACCCGGGATGTTTACTAGACTCTTGTTCGGACAGATTTCAGTGAGTTATTCCTAAAAATTACAGGCCTACAATAAAAAAACAACATATTTCCATTGCAAACAATGTACCACTTTGAGCACAGAAATACTGACATAACCAGACCGCTAGGGTGGTTAAATTGTATTATATGTTGCTGTGTGCAATCATCTGTCAGATTTTCACTACCTTCTATCGATCGGCCCCCTGTGTGTTGCGGTTACTGTTTGATCCTACCTGTTTATTCCTATATTTATTCCTGCGCGGAGCTATTTCTTATTAGAAATAGATGGTACTTTGCATGTGATGGGTTTTGCATTTCTCAATAAAATATTTGAATATGAAAGTAGCATGTCAACAGTTTCCAACCACATCTCTCATTTGATGTAGCATATCCACAGTCTTAGTCTTCTCTAATATTATTATTATATTATACAGTATTTATAAAGCGCCAATAGTACACTCAGCGCTGTACATTACAAAGGGGGACAGAACATGTGACAGAACAATACCAATACAATGCAAAACATGAGGGGATTGAGGGCCCTGCTCTTTCGAGCTTACAATCTAGAAGGGACGGGATAGTGGTACAGGAGGAGATATTTGTGGGGGATGGAGTGGTAGGAAGAGTGGAGGAGGTCGGTCAAGTTAGCAGGGGGTGGGGTAGGCTTCCCTGAAGAGATGAGTTTTCAGGGTGCGCCTAAAGGAGAGGAGAGTAGGTGATAATCTGATGGGTTGGGGCAGGGAGTTCCAGAGGATGGGTGACACCCTGGAGAAGTCCTGGAGGCGGGCATGGGAGGAGGAGACCAGGGAACTAGAGAGAAGGAGGTCTTGTGAGGAGCGGAGTGTGCGTGCTGGGTGGTACTTGGATATTAGGTCAGTGATGTAGTTCGGGGCAGTATGGTGGACAGCTTTGTACGTCAGTGTTAGGATTTTAAATTTGATCCGTTGCGCAATCGGAAGCCAGTGGAGGGATTGGCAGAGGGGGGTGGCGGAGACAGAGCGGTTGGAAAGGTGAATGAGTCTGGCAGCCGTATTCAGAATCAACTGAAGCGGGGATAGCCAGCGGCGAGGCAGGCCAGTGAGGAGGGAGTTGCAGTAGTCGAGTCGTGATATGATGAGGGAGTGGATGAGCTGTTTAGTGGTTTATTATATATATTAAATATTATGCACACCCCTTTGGTGATGACAGGGACCATTCTCAAGCCCCTTAAATTTAGTATACTGACCACCAGTGATCTGTGTTGTGTAATCAATGCCTTAGCCCCAGTAGTTTCTTGGTGTGGCTATGTGCCTAATACCATTGGTATGGATGGACTAAGCTCCCCATACTAATTTAGTCAATGCTGCAACTAGGATTAAAAGGTTGCTTATGGTTGTGAGGGTAGTACTGTAACATTTTAGAATAAGTTAGAAGGTCACCAATCCTGAAATTCGGATGTGCATGGTGGACAATGGTCTTCAAAAGACACACTTAGCAGATTCATCATGAAAAAATGTCCAGGTTTGATTTTAGGCAATTAGTTATTATGTGTAGAGCACAACTGAATTATCCTTTGTCTATATTGGTCAGTGTACATCACTTACAAGGTCTTAGACTTTCGGAAATATTATAGGATTTTAAAACGTCTATTTCCACCGAAGCGATATTGTATAGTCTGCCGTAGGAATATTATACTGAACTACCATATACAGTATTAACAAACACTTCCTTACAAACCTAATCCTTTACTTATACTAATGCAACAAACTCTATTTGAACAATGCCTTTCTGACCTGGTTTGCTCTGATTAACAGCTTGGTGTGGAGACTATGCTTTGATCTTTAAATGACCCTCATGGAATTGATTCAATAAAGACATACATTTTCTAAATGAGAAGTGACTTGGTATTTTAAGACTTGCTCAGGAAAAACAATCAGTCAATGACCATAGCGCTTATACTGATGAAACCACTGTAGTTTGTATTTAGGGCTATAGTAAGACCCCCAACAGATTGGAATCTACAAAAAAAAAATCAATGAAAGACACTTCTTGGGTTGCATAATGCATGTCACATACTTTTGAGGTTATGTACAGGAAAAAAAAACAATAGGACCATCACCCTCAATATTTATTGCACCTGAAGAATTTTGCTAGATATACAGGTGTCACAGTTAGGGGTCAGGTTAGGAGACCAGTAGCTATAGCAGTAGAGAGACCAGCAGGATAAATACAATGGCAGGTCACCCCAATGGATAACGCGGGCTCATCTGAGATGTGGGGTCTAGGTACTAACTGGTATTCACCAGAGCTCCTGATGGTGGAAATGGGCTTTACTGTGTGTTAGTACCAGGTTGCAGTCCTCAAAATCACCCCATAAGTAGGTGAGGAAGCTATGGTCCAGTAGCAAATATGCTAGTAGCAGGTAGGGATCAAGCAGAAGTGTCGTCAGAAAACAAGACAGGTTGGTAACAAGTGGCCAGAAGTGATTTCTCCTGCGCTCTAGGACCCAGGCAGGTGGCGAGTAGATGGAACCAAAACCAGAAAAAGGCGACCACCAGTGTATTAAAGGTTGTGCAGCTCCAAACAAGGCTGCGGAAGCCCGACCAATACTGCAAAGTGAAACAAAAATGAGGAGCTATGAGGAAGAAGGCATGGCCTTCAAAACGCATCAGCTGTACTGAGTGTCTACCCCCATGATGGGATTCGCGCTGGCTCTCTATCTCTGAAGTCCCTTTGAGGACTACATGCCTGATTTTATTCGCTGTTTGTGAGTACCACTCTTTAATTAATACATTTGGTTACTGAGGTAATGAGCAAGGTTGGTGCGCTTCTCGTTTTTGTTTCACTTTGCAGTATTGGTAACAAGTGGCTGCAGGTTGGGATCAACCAGAAGCAAAGTAGAGGAACGGTTGGTAACAAGTGGCTGCAGGTTGGGATCAAGCAGAAGCGTAGTAGAGGAACGGTTGGTAACAAGTGGCTGCAGGTTGGGATCAAGCAGAAGCGTAGTAGAGGAACGGTTGGTAACAAGTGGTAGCAAAGATATAGATGGCAGCAGGACTGACAAGAATGAGTTATTGGCTGGAGAGAGCATAATAATCTGGTATCTGGGTATACAAAGGCATGGCTTAAATAGGAAGTTTATGGGGGAAGTAAAGAGTTCAAGGTTCACCAGAAAACTTTCTAAGGGATTCAGATTGACTAAGGGATTCAACAAGGAGCTATCCAGCATCTCAGCAAAAGGAGTTACTGCCAGATACAACACTGGTCCCATGTTCATATCTAGGTCCTGACAGAAGGTCTAGTTGCTCTGCTCAGAGACTCCAAGCATATGCTGCCTCTACAGTATTTCCACCATTGTCCTTTGCACATCCACAATTTTCATGAATAAATATCTGATAATCTGGTCCAGCAGTATAGTGTTTTCCAGGCTGTAAAGAATAATTCCACTTTTGTTGAGAAAAAAAAAAACACGCTCTTCTGGGTGATCAAAGTACACTGCAGGGGTTTTAACAAATGTTTTAGAAGATTCCTACCTTTTTATGTTCTGAAGAAAGAGCTGTTTGTTTGACCATGTCTTTTGGATACCGATTCTACCAATAGGAAGGTCTGTGTTCATTATAATCAGCTGGTGAACTATCAGTGTTCTAATGACAAAAGTTGCAGTTCCTGCATTCATTTGGGAGTAATAATATCTTTAGGAAGTCTCTCATCCAAAATTAAATTTATGTTACAGAGGATGCCTAAAATGTGATTTGTATCTTAGTGCAGATTTCAATCAATGAGCCAATCACACAAGCAGGAAATTTCTGGGAGTTTGCTGTTGTACAGAATGCCTCCAACTTGCCATGCTGTGTTGAATATTACAGAAAATGACAGTGCAACAGATTTAAATGGAAATGTAATTTTTAAGACCCTCAGAGCTCTGTGCCACAGCTAAGGACGCATGCGCGGGAGTGATGTCATCGCGGCTTTGGCCACTCAGACTGCCAGAGTCCGCAAACCCGGAAGGAAGACCAGATGAAGATGGTGACGCCGGGGAGCTGTGACAGCACGGTGCTGGAGGGTGTACAGCATGTCTGTCATATTGTACTAGTGTGTGGTGCATCCTAGTACATTATGACCTAAACCTGCAGGGGGCATATTATTTTGTTGGGGTTTTTTGGGGAGGTTTATATATATATATATATATACACACACACACACACACTGTATGTTGAAATGCGTTTTTATTACAAATTATATGAAAAATATTTTTAAAAATACATTTCAAATATACTGTATATCTTTAAAAATACAAATCTACATTTTTTGGAATGCATTTACAAATATAGATAAAACTATATGTTAAAATTACTTTTTAAAAAAATCTGAAGAATATATTTAAAAAAAACATTTTTAAAATTATATATTTTTAAATATATTCTTCAGATTTTTTTTGACATATAAAAAACTAATTTTGACATATACTTTTACATATAATTGTAAATGCATTCCAAAAATGTAAATTTGTATTTTTAAAGACATACAGTATATTTGATATGTATTTTTAAAAATATTTTTCAGACATTTTGTAAGAACGCATTTCAACATACAGTATATATATATGTATATATATATATATATATATATATATATATATTTATTTTTTTTTTCTTCAAATATATTGCATATGGCCAAAAGTGTAGCATTTCAAATATATGTCAATATATTTGGGAAGAATATTTTTAAAATATATTTTTTTTCCATGTGGGGAATTAGGGGGCCTCATTGGATTCCCTCAATTTTTAGGGCTTACCTCTCACTTCCTGTTTTGGCTATGGGACAGGAAGTGAAGGTAAATCTCCCCAGTGGGACACAGATGGCAAAAAAAACTGACAGGGGTTATAACTCTCCCTTACGCTATTCAAAAGGTTTTTCTATAGTTTTACTTTAAAACAATCCAACTGGTCACCGGCAAAGCTTACAGTACAATAAGATGATAGATTGCATATGATCAACAAAATCTACATAGATCTGCTGGGATCTATAGCGTACAACATTACCCTGCCCAAGTATGGGGCCACTGGATGAGCTTACAGTTACCTACCCCAGGCCCTACTGTCATTTGATTTATTTTTCGAAGGGGTTGACTTAAGGCTAGGTTCACACTTGTGCGGCCTTGCGGGCTGCGATTTCTGTGGGCAAGAGAGCCCATTTATCTGAATGGGCTTCCGTGCCCCAGGACACACAGGAAAGAAGTCCCTGAATTATTTTTGTAATCGCAGCCGACATGGGAACTGAGGTTTGCAGTGAAGGCGGCATGCCATTAGGATTATTGCCACCCGCCCTCGGGACGGGCATTTCTCTGTGTGGGTGGTTGCGGTTGCCGGGAATTTGTGCGGGTCCTGCAGCGGCACCACCTACACAGATGTGAACCGAGCCTAAAGTCAAAAGTAAATGGGTCATGGGTTCGATTCCCGACCATGGCGCCTCCTGCCTGGAGTTTGCATGTTCTCCCTGTGCTTGTGTGGGTTTCCTTCGGGTGCTCCGTTTTCCTCCCACACTCCAAAGACATGCTGGTAGGTTAATTAGATCCTGTCTAAATTGGCCCTAGTATATGAATGTGAGTTAGGGACCTTAGATTGTACACCCCTTGAGGGATAGGGACTGATGTGAATGTACAATATATATGTAAAGTGCTGTGTAAATTGACGGCGCTATATAAGCACCTGAAATAAATAATAAATAAATAAAAGTACTGTTCACTTTGCAATGACATTTTTCCCAGAACTTCCCAATGAATGAGGTGAAGCTCTGCTGACTTTCATCACTAGATCATGCAAGCACAAATGCTGTTTTTGTTTCCTGGCACATTATTGGGTATGCTTTGTAAAGTGAAATTTCACAACATTAACTCAGCATTTACTAACATTCATATCTGAGAAGCACCTTACATTTTGCTCCATTTATGTACTTGTCCTGTGGTTGAAAACGAACATCAATTTGACACTACTGATTAATAAAATGTAACAAACTCTCTTAAAATTTTCAAATGAAATTCTACTAATGTATGGCCAGCTATAGATGGACTAGTAGATTTAGATGAACTTTACATAAGTGATTAACAAATTAAAGCCGAACTCCAGCTAATACTTTTTAAGAAGTTACAAAACAGTTTTATTTCCCTTTTGGGATAAAGGTTTTATATAAATGAATAAAAGCTGATCATTGTAAGCACCTCTGTGAGTGGTAAATGGTTTGTCTCAACCCTCTAACTGCCACTTCAGCTGATCGGCTTCGTCTGTTGGTGGTTGCAAACCCTTACATATACCCAGTAAAGGGACTGACCTCAGGTGAAACACAGAGATGAAACAAAGCCTTCTGTATACATTGTACCTGTTTATCTGCAGCCTTCTTGTCGCTACATCAGTGTTTCTCAACCTTTTTTTTAGTCAAGGCAACCTTTAAAATAATGCACAAATCTCGAGGCACCCCATTCTAAGATGCAAAAAATGAATCTAATAGTTTTATGTAACGCAGCAACATCCACACATATAGAACACCCAGCATTAGAGGTAATTTATTCTTTCCAAGCAAATACATACTGGTACTGACCAATGTTCCATTGTTTCTCTTCTATCTCACTCAGCTAATGTGACCCCAGTACTGACAGATAGGGGCAAACAAGGATGCTGTGCAGCACCCGACATCCTCTTTATCAACTGATTACGTCATTGGTTGTTGGGACAGCAGCTGCAAGATGGTTGTAATGGTGCCCAATGAAAATCTATGGCTTTGTGTAACCAAAAGGCAGGCCCGATATACCCACTGGCCTGTGTACAATGTTTAGACAATTGTTAGGCATTTTGCCGAGGCACCCCTGAAGTAACCTAAAGGCACCACAGAGCGCCTTGGCACCCTGGTTGAAAAAGGCTGCTCTACAAGCATTCATATTGCTGAATTTATAAAGCTTGTTCGAGAGTTCAGAAAACAGGGGGGTGGGGAGCTGAAATTACACACTACAGAGCTCAGTGAGGAGAGCCGATTGGAGGGAAGAGACACACACCCCTCCACGCAGCACACAGGAACACAGCTGAGGCTGTCAATCACAAGCTGCGTGCTGGAGCTCACTTCCCTGTCACCATTTTTTTTCTTGGTTTCAGGAAAACTTGTTAATTTGCTGATAACAGAGGAGCAAAGCAGCCAACAGAAATGACAGTTAGTGCTCTTAATTGAGTGAAGTACACACTATAGAGCAGGGGTATTGAATTAAAATTCACGGAGGTCCAGTCACTAACATTTTCTTCCAGCTGAGGTCCGAATTGCATGTTTGATTCTTAGTGGCACCTTGGAACATCAGCAAATGCTGCACGTGCAGCGCAATTTAAAAAAAGGGTCAGGGACTTTTTTGGCATTTCTGCATGCAAGACAGCCCATTGAAATGAATAGGCTGCCTACACAGAGCATAGGTAACAATGATGAAAACCTAGCCTCAGATCCTTCAGGTCACAATCCCTTTATTACAACAGTGTTCTCAGACTCCTACCGGGAACATCACAACCCCCCTCCTTTTATACATCACAGTTCCGTCCCCTTTACATCAAGATCACCCCTTTACATCACAGTCCCCCCATTCACAGCAGTGTCTTCAACCCTCTCTTCACATCACTCCCCCCATTAATATCACCTCACCTTCACATTTCTGTCCTCTGCCTTTTTTATATCAGCCCCTCCTCCTTCACATTACTGTCCTCAACCCCACTTTATATCACCCCCTTCACATCCTTGTCGTCAACCCCCCCTCCCTTGTATCACCCCCCACCTCCTCTTTAAGATTTCTGTCCTCTGCCCCCTTTATTTCAGCCTCCTCCTTTAAATTCCTGTCCTCACCCTCCTTCACATTCCTGTCCTCACCCCCTCCCATTCCTGTCCTCAGCTACTCCCCTTTATAGCACCCCCCTACTCCTCCATATTGCTGTCCTCTGCCCCCTTTCACATCATCTTTGGCTTCCCCCAAATCCTTCACAGCAGTGACTGTAGTTCCCTTTCATTTCCTACCTACAAAAGGTGGAAGGTGGGAGGCACATCAGTATACAGCTGACATTAGAGGCAGGACATCTCCGGATGGACGGCGGAAGGAAAATCAGTATATAGCTGGCATTGGAGGCAGGAAAGCTCCAGATGGATGGCAGGAGGCACATCAGTATACAGCTGACACTGGAGACAGGACAGCTCCAGATGGACGACAGGAGGCACATCAGTATATAGCTGACATCTAAGGCAGGACAGCTCCGGATGGACGATGGGAGGCACATCAGTCTAGAGTGGATATTGGAAGCAGGACAGCTCCAGATGGACGGTGGGAGGCACATCAGTCTAGTGTGGACATTGGAGGCAGGACAGCTCCAGATGGACGGTGGGAGGCACATCAGTCTAGAGCGGATAGAGGAGGCAGGACAGCTCCAGATGACTGGTGGCAAGCACATCAGTCTAGAGCGGACATTGGAGGCAGGACAGCTCCAGATGGACGGTGGGAAGCACATTAGTCTAGAGTGGACATTGGAGGCAGGACAGCTCCAGATGGACGGCGGGAGGCACATCAGTCTAGAGCGGATATTGGAGGCAGGACAGCTCCAGATGGACGGTGGGAAGCACATTAGTCTAGGGTGGACATTGGAGGCAGGACAGCTCCAGATGGACGGTGGGAGGCACATCAGTCTAGTGTGGATATTGGAGGCAGGACAGCTCTTGGTGGACAGCGGGAGGCACATCAGTCTAGAGCAGACATTGGAGGCAGGACAGCTCCAGATGGACGGTGAGAGGTACATCAGTCTAGAGCGGACATTGGAGGCAGGACAGTATTGGGTGGACAGTGGGAGCTGCACAACTTTTCCTGGTAACCAGCAGGTGATTGGTTGCTTGCAACCAGTCATCTGCGGTTTAACTTGAAATGTTAACGTGACAGTTCCCGCCCTCTATCCGGAGCCTCCAATGTCCACTCTAGACTGATGTGCCTCCCACCGTCCATCCAGAGTTGTCCTGCTTCTGATGTCAGCTGGATGAGGATGACAGCAGTGACGGCAGCTGACCGGAAGAGCCGGCTCTTAAATGGCGGGACTGCGGCCGGTCCGGATGGGACAGTAACCTGGTCTGGATTCGGTCTGCCGTTTAGTGATGCCTGCTATAGAAGGATATGCTGTATTCATATTTCATGTATAAGCTTTACAATCACCTTCACATAAGCTGAAAAACAGCAGCAAGATTAACAGGAAAAAAACCTAAAATACAGGGAGGACTCAGAAAAACAGACTGCTTTGTAATGTATTTTATTTTGTATTCTTTGTCCACTGAAGGCATCATACTAGGTCTTCTGCCACGTACTCACATTCCTAGGAACCTGATAAGAAACTAACCTGCCTATGTATTGCTTCAATTATTCCTCTTGTTACTTTAACCATTTCAATATCGGGCAATTTTACACCTTCCTGCCCAGGCCATTTTTCAGGTTTCAGCGCTCTCACACTTTGAATGACAATTGCGCGGTCATACAACATTGTACCCAAAATAAAATTTTATCATTTTCTTCACACAACAAGAGCTTTCTTTTGGTGGTATTTAATCACCGCCGGGGTTTTTATTTTTTTGCTAAAGTAACAAAAAAAGACCAAAAATTTTGAAAAAAAAACACGTTTTTCTTTGTTTCTGTTATAAAAGTTTACAAATAAATAATTGTTCTTCATAAATTTAGGCCAAGATGTATTCTGCTACATGTCTTTGGTGAAAATAACCCAAATTAGGATGTATTATTTAGTTTGTAGGAAAGTTATAGAGTTCACAAACTATGGTATAGATCTGAAAATTGATCAATCCTGAAGTACTGACAGCCAATCTACTTTCTTGAGGTCCAAGAATGTCAGAACAGTACAGATATCCCCCAAATGACCCCTTTTTACAGAGTAGACAGTCCGACGTACTTCATAAGAGGAATGGCGAGTTTTTTGAAGTTGTAATTTTTTTGTCATAATTTTTCGGAAAATGAAAAAATTAAAAAAATTATTTTCACTATTTTTTTTACATACTGTCACCAGTGCAGTACAGCATCATCATATAACTGGCATGGCGGTGAACAGGGACACTGACTGGTGACAGTATGAAAAAAAAAATATATATATATATATTTTTTATTATTTTTTATTACATTTTTTTAAAGATTTTTTTTTTATATTTTACTATGACCAAAGTAGTACAATGTTACCATAGTAACATTGTACTACTTTGGGGAAGTGATCAGTATTTTTTTTTTTTTTTTTTACCCAATTTGCTTATAGCAAAGAAAAACTTTGCTATAAGCAAGCATTTACCTGAATGACATCGATTCATTCAGGTTTTTTTTTTGTGCTAAGCTGTGATTTGGCCACAGCTAATCACATGACATGTGCATGTGACCTGCGGTGACCATTCACAGCTAGACACTAGTATACAATGGATGGCATGAATGAAGCCATCCATTGTATACAACTGTCATGTGACCTCGTGTGATTGGTCACAGCAGGTCACATGGTACCGGCAACAGGGGTCGGTACTCAGATCTGTCATTGGCCGTGTCTGAGGTATACGGCCGGTGACAGATCGTGCCGCTGCGCGGCTCTGCAACCGCGCGAACTGCGCATGTGCGGGAGGATGCCAAATGGCGTACACCCCGGAAAGGTAATGCATTTTTGCGGCCGCCAAACGGCTATAGGCCGGGTGGCAAATGGTTAAAAGTGCATTCCTTAAAATCAATGTGTTACCTACATAAGCATGTTTATAAAAAAAAAACCCTAATGCGCCGAACAAAACAGAACAGCTATTTAGAAAGATGCTGAGTGTAATGTTTTGTTAGGGTTTTTTTGTGTCCGTTCCCAACTGCTGTAGTTATTATTAAGCGGAACTAAACTCTCTCAATCAACATTAACTATTATTAATCCTTATACTGCTAGCATTAGTAAATAGACAGGAAAGAATATTTTATTTACTTGTTTTAAACTTTGTATTACATTTCTTCAGCTGCTTGCTGGTTTTCTGGCCTAGGCCACTATGATGTCATACATCCCAGGAATCTTCATGAGCATTTTTTCTTCTTTCACCAGGAGGAGAGGTTTTCACATCTATGCACTGTCTCCTGCCTACATGCTTGAGGTAAGGGCAAATGGATTCCAGGAAGTGCTACATGATTCATCTGCCCTTAATCAAGATGGCTGTGATTAGAAATGCTAGGGGGATGCTTCTCCACAAAACAAAGCATGGAGACATGAATGGATGGGTGAGCTTGCTTTGAACATTAAAAACGAATACAATGTTTCCTTTTTTCAGTTTGTGGTGTTCAGATACAGTTAAAGTGGTTGTTAAGGCTCAAGGGTTTTTTTTAACCTTTATGCATTCTATGCATGAAGGTAAAAAATCTTCTGTGCAGCAGCCCCCCCCCAGCTCCCCCTAATACCCACCTAAGACCCCTCTTGATCCAGCAATGTGTACGAGATCCTTGGCTCTTCAGGAACTCACCCTCCCTCACCATTGACTGAGACAGCAGCATGAACCATTATGCTAATGAGCCAATGAGGAGAGAAAGGAGTCGAGCTGCAGCTCTGTGTGTGAATGGACACACAGAGCAGCAGCTCAAGAGCGAGCCTGCTTGAATGCCCCCAAAGCAAGCTGCTTGCTCTGGGGGCAATTGATGGGAGGGAGGGACCAGAAGTGCCGTTGAGGGACCTAAGAAGAGGAGGATCCAGGCTGCTCTGTGCAAAACCACTGCACACAGTAGGCAAGCATAGACATGTTTGTTATTTTTTTAAAAATTCCCTAAACTATCACTTTGAGTTTTGTTTTAATTCAGAAGCAATAAGCAATTTAGGATAGGAGTTGCCTATCTGTACAATTTCCAAGACAATATGTAATGATAAAGATGTTTTATAAGGAGTTTTTATATGGTGACATCAATAAAACAAAATCAGATTTTATTATATTGACATTGATTTGTATAGGTTTTTTCTTTGGAAAACCTAAAAAGTCCCATTTTAGTATTTCTACTTGATGAATGACTTTAATCCCTGGGGATGTGGTGCTAGGATTTATCTATCTGCCCAAGGTGATTGATCTGAGTTCTTGAAGGAAGAATCAGGTATTTAAATTTCATTTATAACATTATTTAACTTATAATACTTTATAATGTACAAAATGTATGTTTAAATATTTAAGCAAAATAAAATGGGTAGTGATGTTTTAAATAATATTTTTATGGCCTGCCTAAAAGAAAGATCGATCAATCCAATTTCAATGACGTCCTCTTTTTTTTTTTCTGATTGAGAAGTTACTTAAAATGTATTACTTTCTGATCTCTCCAGCATTCCCCGACTTGTCACAATGGCTGGGCAAATCTCTTTTTGGTATTTATCCCAGGCTGTGATAGATGCGTTACCTGACTCCAAATGGCGAGATATGAGGAAATCTCATCATACAGACAGCCGCTTCATGATGGGCAGTTAATAGATATATCAACACTTGGGATATATGCTAAGCTGAGGAGATGATTGGTTCGTTGATACACTGATTGATTAGCATAGGGAGAATGGTTTTCTTCTTGACAACCTAAGATTATGTTTCAGCTAAGCTCAAATTGCTTACTCCTCTTCTATTGGCTTTAAAATTATAGTGCTGTCATCTAGAATCTTTCTTCAATGAAATTTTTACCATATATAAAAATTAAAGGGGGGAGAGGAAAAAAAAAAAAAGGAAAAACAAAGTTGATGCTTTGGAATGGGATAAAATGGGGGAGACGCATTCACGGCTCTGCTGAAGAAGACACAAGAGAAAAGTTGGAGGACTCTGTAATCATTTCTCCTTTCAAAAGACTATTTTGTTAAATAAAACCGTTTTATGCACTGGGATGAATTCATACCAAGATTAGGGAGGGTAAACACAGCTTTTCCAAAAAAGAAAAAAAAAAAATACTGAGTGAATTGGCACAGATTCCAATGCATTACAGGCTAAGCTGTATGTGCTTTATAAGATTTAAGTGCCAAGGATAAAATTATACTGTATCACTCACAGCCAGATACTCCCAAAGCTTTATGATTCATAATTCAATTAATATCTATGTACGTGTATGTATATATAGAAATACACACACACTCAGATGCATAATAATTCATAAATGATAGACTCAATGAATTCAATTGTCAGGGATGTCCAGTTGACCCTGTGGCAAGGACTAGGACTGGACGCTGTACGGTACTTTTACAGGAAGGCTATTAAAGTGGTTGTAATGGCTTAAGGTTTTTTCCTTAATACATTCTCTGAATTAAGGTAGAAAAACCTCTCCATGTTAAGCCAACGCCAGCCCCCTAAATTCTTACCTGAGCCCGATCTTGATCCAGCGGTGCTGCTCTCTCCTGACTGGACATGGAGGCAGCAGTGGGAGCCATTGTCAATTAAATCCAGTGGGGAGGGATCAGGGGCAGAGCCAAGTCACACTGTGTCAATAGACACACACAGCCTGGCTCTAGATCAAGCCTGCACGAGGGCCCCCATAGCAAGCAGCTTGCTATGGGGGCACTCAGAGAAGAGGAGGAGCCGGGAAAACCAAGAAAGGGAGGATCGGGACTGCTCTGTGCAAAACCACTGCACAGAGCAGGTGCTGATCTCTCCTGACTGGACATGGAGGCAGCAGTGGGAGCCGTTGTTAATTAAATCCAGTTGGGAGGGATCTGGGGCAGAGCCAAGTCACATTGTATGTGTCAATAGACACACACAATCTGGCTCTAGATCAAGCCCGCACGAAGTCCCCCATAGCAAGAGGCTTGCTATGAGGGCACTCAGAGAAGAGGAGGAGCCCAGAGCTCCGTCGGGAAAACCAAGAAAAGGAGGATCGGGACTGCTCTGTGCAAAACCACTGCACAGAGCAGGTGCTGATCTCTCCTGACTGGACATGGAGGCAGCAGTGGGAGCCATTGTCAATTAAATCCAGTTGGGAGGGATCTGGGGCAGAGCCAAGCCACATTGTATGTGTCAATAGACACACACAATCTGGCTCTAGATCAAGCCCGCATGAGGGCCCCCATAGCAAGCGGCTTGCTATGGGGGCACTCAGAGAAGAAGAGGAGCCCAGAGCTCTGTCGGGAAACCCAAGAAAAGGAAGTGTGCACAGAGGTCCCGTACGACGATCGGTGTTCCACTGTGTCCGGAGGACACAGCAGGCACCGGATCGCGGTGTTGCGTGCTCCCAGGGAGCGCACACAAGCAGGGGGCCAGGACAAAACCAAGATCAACAAATTGGAAGGATGGTTGTATGAATGGATGGATGTGTGAGTTGATGGATGGCTAGATAGATAGATAGATCGATCCACATGCAGCTTAATTTCTTGGAGAACATCAGTAACAGACATACTTAATTATAACATCCTTATTAAACTAGAAGGCAAACACAACCTGGCAACTTTTATGTTATTTTTTTAAATATATTAATCTAATAAAGAAATTAAAAAATAATAAGCTGAGGTTAATGAACACTGCATGCCAGAGCAATCGGAAGAGCCAGACACATACAACTGAAGTTATAAGCTAATGTTTCCTTTAAAACTTGAGCTTGGTCTCACTATTGATCCTTTAATGTGATAACTGCCCTCATTGACCAACAGGGAGGCTTATGTGACAGAAATCACTAGTTTCATTCCTGATCTTATAACACAATCTATGGTTGTAGATTTACATTTGTGGTATCAATTCTATCTAATTGCAAGGCTACAGATGACCTTTTATTTTTTTTTAAATACATATATTTGCTAATGGCATTGTGTGGACAGCACATTAGTATGGACAGAAAGACAAGTCCTCCAGTAACAAAGTAGGGAAATGGATGGTAAAGGGGGATTCCTACTTATATAACATTCCCTGTACTGGCTCAACCTTGGTACTGAAGAACTGGATTATGTCATTAATGTTGAACTCTGGGCAGCCATCTAAATACACAGATAGAATACATATATAGGAACTGTTTATTATTGCCCATTCAGTCCTGAGATTTACACAGCTCTGTCATACCTCACGGCCAGAAGAAAGATATTGCTTCCTCTATTATTGTTAAAGAAATTATGAACTTTCCTACCTGCACCTTGTGTTTTTCACGTGCAGAGGATGTGCATTGATCATGTAGTTTCATGGTGTCAATTGTTGCCCTGCACACACAGCCTATAGTAGAGTACATCTTCACATTCTTGTGTCAGAAGTTTCAGTTTGTGTTCAAACATGCGGCATACAGCATTGTACTGAACAGGTTAATGCATGACCTCTGTCTGAAGTCTAAGACTTGAAACTTCCTGTAGAAACTACATATCTCACAATCCCTAGATCTTCTAATCATGTATGTAGGTGAGAGCTAAACAGTAATTAGATCTGACACTGACAAAAACAGGCAGAGCAATTAGCAGAGTGGTCACCATGCAGTTTTTCATCATACTAGCACTTCCACATTTGTGTTGCAATTCAGAGGCATGGATTTGACACTGCATGACCTGGAACAAGAAGTTCCCTGATGCATTAGCAAATAGGGACACATTAGGTGAATGAATACATGGACATAGGAGGAGAAATGAGCTATGACACCACAAACTGCAGCAGCAACACGTAAGACCCTCATTACAAGGTGAGGCAAACATACAGCACAGGGAATATAACTACACTAATACCTAATAAAAACAACAAAAATTTGAATATGTACAATGCCTTTAAGGAACACGAGCATGATTTCCCCACCCCTCACCTGCTCACTGGTCAGTGAAAGAGCAACAGGAGACTGATTACATTATCTCTCTGCTCACTCTGTCTTCTTCGCCTATCAGCATGTTCCTTTCCAGCATGTTTGAATGCAGCACACCATCCTCTCTGAGTCTCAGAGTTGCCGTATCAGGAATTGCAAGAGTTTAATACACAGGATATTCCTGTGAGCCCAAGCTTTGTGATGGAGCTCATCCTGGGTGTGGCTGACAGGTAGTTGATAGGATGACACTAGCCAACATTCGACCTGGGAAAGAACAATCAACCAAGGACAATCCTGGGTTGTGTGTGTGTGTGTGGGGGGGGGGGGTAAGTAGTGCTTTGAATTTTTTTGAAAACTGACACAGAAGAACCATGTTAAAAAGAGCTTGGTTCTAAAGAATATGTAAACCCAACATTTCATATTCCTGATATGCGCCTGCTGTACCATATACTAGTATGAAAAAGTATCGTAGATTATCCTGTTCTCTTTGTATTGCTTTGAATGTGTGAAATCCTTGGTGTTCTTGCCAGTCCCTCTGCTTCCCTATCAAAAACTGAACATACTAGGCATGAGAGCACAGCGTGGTCAGTTCTCTGGCTGTGTTGGAAACTTTGTGTGCTCTCCTACAATGATCAGACTTGTCCTGATCCCCCCTGCACAGCTATTCACTGGGAAGATCAGTGTTCTGCTATTTCTCCACCCTCAGTTCTATGCATCTGAGAACAGAGGATATGTGATCACTTACAGTAGGGGGAAAAAAGTATTCATAATTTTTTTATATCCATACACTATCTTAAGTCCGCTGTCAGCTGACATCACTCACCCGATCCTGGCTGGGGAAAGATCCCGACTTTAGAGTCAGGATCCACCAGGATGTCTGTAGTAGCACCTGGCTTAGCCTTTCAGCAAGCTGCTGAGAGCCTGAGCCAGCCACTCCCTCCCCCTCCATAGCCCAGGACTCCAGTGAGTGCTGGGGGGGTTCTGCTCAGAGCAGCAGGGAGAACTGAGCATTCAGCAGTGTCTGATTACTCAGTTCTCACCCTTAGAGCCAGATCGATGCTGCATCCTCCTAGGTAAGTATGATTTAAAAAAAAATATATCCCAATGCTTCTCTTTTAATTAAGAAGCAATAACATTAATATGAACATATAGTTACAAGTATAAGGCTGGCACACAAAACAATAGAGAAGGAACCAAAAAAAAATCCCGTAAAAGCAGGTGTGGGATATTGGTCAAGTTTTTCAGAACTCATTTTTGTGCCATTATATTTTGTGATGTATTATAAATTTTAAAAGCATCAGCGGAATTTGCAATTTATTGCATTTTGTCTGACAGCGTAATAAAGTGCACCAGCCAAACTGAAGGAAATAAACATTTTTTTTTTTCAGCTTAAATGTAGTGCTTTGAAGCATAACCTTTCCCTCTGCTTGAGCAGGCGAGGATTTGGTTGTCATTTAAGTCTGGTTAAGTGGTTCATTGAGAATGTTAAAATCTGCATTAATAAGTAGGACTGGCCCTCTCTGATTTTCCCCCTGCTCTATCAGTTATGAGCGGTAGGGGATCAGCTGCCACCAAAATCCCCAGCTGAACAATCCGAATTCAACTGACTGAGCAGACTTACAAACGAAGCCACTTATTGGTGCCTGCTATGCAAACAAAGCGTCCGAGCCTCCGAAACAGATGTCAGCTGGAACATATGCTTACTGTAAACTTGAATTTGCTTCTTTTATTTTTTTTTTTCTCTCTCTCTCTTACAAATGCAGACATAAATAGGCCTTCAGAGACCTGCCTGCCGCTTTGCTGTATTCCATCGCCTTGCTTATTTCAGCCCTAAGCTGGAGAAGGATGAACAGGCTGATATCCAAGGGCAAAAAGAATTAAAGTAAAATAAATAAATAAATAGCCAATAAAATGATAAGTTGGATAAGTTCCCAGAAGCAATTTTACATTTTTTTTTTTTGTAAAAAAAAAAAAGAATAAGTTAAAAGCTTAGTATGGGTCAGCCATGGCATATTGAGTTATCATTTTATACTACTCAGGGTGAAAAAGCGATTTTACGTTCAGGTGGCAAGATTAGAACTATTTTTTTTTTTTTTTTTACCTCTCCTCACATCTTGATGCCTTTTAAATGTCACTTATTTTACATGAGGCAGTTGGTGGAGACATGAGTCAACAGCAATCAGAACTATTATCCCCTGCAGCGAGCCCTGGTCCTAATGCATTATGACACCTAAGCTGGCCAGCTACCGTTTTACCTCTCTGCTTCTCAGGGATTTAAGTGGCATCATGTGAAAATGGTTGTGATATGAACAGCATGGGCATAACTAGTATTAAATTTACCTCTCGGCCTAAGTGAATTCTCCTTACATGCGAGTAATCAAAATGAAAGCTGTGGACAAGGGTGGATCAGGCCGGCACTTCTCCACCCCTGGGACTGTGGCTATTTTGTTTTATCTCTTTGTACAAGCTGGCAGAAGTTTAAAGTGGAGAGGATAATCCAGCACGTGTGTCTTTATGAAATAACATCCTTACATGAAGAGGCTTTTAACTGTCTGTCGCTGGGCCTCTCGCACAAGAAGGGAAAGAAAAAAAAAAAAAAAAAAGTGTAACAATCTCATTCTGCCGGGAACCCTCCCATGAAAAGAGGAAATAATAAGCGGAACAGCCGCCGCGATGGCTGACCTTACATGATCCATTAACTGCTAAACGCTTTAAAAGTCCGTCTTACAAACAAGCTCAGGCAAACGAAATCGCTGCCACGAGCATTTCCAGTTTACACCGACCGCCAAGGCATGTTGGCAATGTTGTCTGACAAAGATCAGTTGAAAAGAAAAAAAAAAGCATTAAATCAGTTTTATACACGCTTATTTTTTTATGGTTAAATGTGTATTGAAGAAGAAACACTTAAAGTCCCACATATATTTTTTTAATGCATTCTTTATTATTTTGAAACGGTACGAGAGGCTAAAATGAAATGTTACATTGAAGACTTTGTACAAACAGTAACTTTTTATTGGAGTTTTTTAGAAATGTTTTTGATTTTTTTTCTTTGATATTTTATAGGTTTTGTTTTGGATAGTCATTAGTCCTCACGTGATTTTTTTGAAGTGGGTTTTGAATGTCTTATTAATTATTCACTTCAGACCTTGGATGGACAATAATATGGGTACTGTTTGTAGAATATATGGGCTTCAACAAAATGGCGCACTAGCATTGCGCCTCCAGGTTATTTAAAGATGAGGAGTTGAGACGTCAGCAGGAGGCCTTTGAGAATGTGCGTGTGCGTCAGGGAAGAGCCTACGTGCTGACATCACACTGCCGAGGCCATGCGCGGTCCGGCGGCCGTTCATGTAAGTTCAGCCACTGGTATTTTCATGTACTCCACGTGGATTTTTATCGCTATTTTAATAAAGTACTACACTATGCACAGCTCCTTGGGCTCCGCGTGTGAGATTTTTTATTAAGGTGCATCTCAGTCACTTAGGTTATACTTTACTGTCAAGATACTAAAGGAATAGAGATTTATGATTGGTAAAAAGACCAAAATCCACGGTAGCAGTACTGCGAGCCTTGATAAGGTGTTATGATCTTAAAAATAGTCAATGGATCATCATGGCAAGGACTAAATGTTTTACTACCTCTCCAGGTGCTAAAATGTTATAATTTGTTTTATATAGGTGGGGAGTTTAGGAATATATACTGCTTTGGTTTCCTGGAGGGGGCACAATCAGCTGTATTACATAGGTAAGAAAATGAATGGCTTGGAAGTCTCAGACAGCAACTATGGCTAAAAAGAGAGCGAGATGGGGAATAGGATCTTCCTAATTAGGGGGCAGGTAATAGGAGAGTGGTTTGAGATGGGCGGAGGGATGATGCTAGAGAAGTGAGAGTCAGGACCTTGAACCCTTGGTGGGGGAGGGGGAAAAAAGGTTGGAGAAGGCAGGGGGGCAGAAGTAAGTGGGGAGTGTCACAAATATGTAATAAAAAATGCTAGACAGATACTGAAAAAGGAGAGTAAGTTATATTCTTAAATACCATAAATTGAAGGCAAATATTGCAAACCTTATTTATGATATATATGCATTAAAGCAGAACTTTACCCATAACAACTTGATAACAAAATAATGTTCTTTAGCAAGGAACATTCATTCCACATGAATAATTGTGCTGCCAAAATTGGTGTGTGCCGTAAACTGCCTCCAGCATTGTTCATGTTTCTTCTTGCTGGAGGCTGCCATTTTGCTGAAGTCCAAAGCCCTGAGCAGCAGTAAATCTTTATGATGTCAGCAGATCGGCCTCTAGATTTTCGGCACAGTGCCAAAAAATAGAGAGCAACTAAGCATGTGCAGAGCAGAGCGGGACAGGGAATTACAGGATTTTAAACATGATGGACACTTAATGATTTACATACCTGCTATACATATATAGCTGTATAACATTTATACAGCTACACCTGCAAAAGGAGCTAGTATGAAGTGATCTAGCAGGAGTTAATCTTCTGACTGAAGTTCCACTTTACGAACACATAATGGTAACGGGGAATATTGTATATTTGGCATTAAGTAAGAGTGTTTAGTTGTAATCATGAGTAGCTAACATAAAGACATATATACGTGAGGGCATGTAAAACAATTAAATGAGATATGATGTACAATTTTCAATACACACCTCTAAAGTATGGATTAACAATAACTCAAAGTAGAAAGATAAGAGAGGTAAAGGTTTAGAAAGTTTTAGGCAGGATGAAAGAAGACAAAGAAGGAAAGAGTAGGCTTCGACTTGGCCATGGGCTCATTAGGGTTGGACTGATGGATATAGTTGGTGCTCCAAAATATTGCTGTCCTATAGTCTTGAAAAAAGGGGGTTATATGTGGGTAGCTAAGGAGGACAATTTACAGTTATCTATAACAATATACCATTGGGAGAGAAATTCATCAACGTATTTATTTTTTAAATTAAGCCAACGCTGTGAAGGACTTACTTGATATACAGTCAACTCCAACAAGAGATCTCTTCTCGAGGCTTCATACCCTCCCTTCAGCCACTACTAACCTCTTAACATAGAGCTGCAGATTGTCTTTGTTTTTTTTAATACTTCCGTGCACCTTTACCAAATAAAAAAGAAGCTTTCTCTACAATACTCACCTTATCCTTGGCACAGTCCCATGCAGACTTACACTCCAATGTCCAGTGCTGCTTGTCTTCTGGGTTGAATGATAGTCAGCTCCTGTGGGCTCAGGCTGTCAATGACTGAGCATCAAAAAAAGCATCAAATACAGCCAACGCGTCAGTACTGTTACATGTCAGCATTAAAGGCATCCAACGATAATGTTAGTCCTTATCAAGCCTTAACACAGGACCCCCAGTGCATTCTGTCATGATTCTATTAACATAGACTGCTCAAGCCCTGAAGAAGCAGGAGGATTTTCCCCAAATATGTGTTTGCTGTATTTGATGTTCTTAACCATGAAATGTTCCAAAAAGTCCTTCAAGAGAGATGAACTTGAACTACGCGCTCCTCCTACACATCTAAGTATTTACTGTTTGTCAAGAACTCCTTTGTCGCTATCAGCTGTCCTAGGATGGTTCAGGCGTACTGACAAATCTTTCTATGCTGAAGCTTTCCAGGCATTAGTTAATCGCTGGGATAAGTGTATAAATGTAGCAGGGGAGTATGTAAAAAAATAAATGTCGTTTCCAGTCCTTGAAATGTGTTCTTTTATTATATGGACTCAAAAGTCTCGGTTTGACTTGAACGCCACTCGTACTTACATTCCTGCAAGTAATTCTTTAGTAGAAAAACTATATAATCCAAAAGAGAAAATCCAGTATGGGGTCCAAGAATTATATCCTGATGTCTTTTTTTGTATATTCTTTTATTATATCGCAGGCTAGGGGCAGCTGCTCAGCAGTGCAAAACAGACAGTGGAAGTTCCAGTCCAATGACGTAAAGTCACAAAGGTAGAAGGTAGAAGGAATTATGTAAGCAAAACTACTTTTTTTTTTGTTCCCCCTACACAACAAATGAGCATTTAAGCATTGCAGTGAAGGGGAAGCCCCATTGTAAGCGTAACTTTCATTTTACTGGGGATCAGCCTTAGAGTAAGGTTAGCTGAGGTCTTTACTCACATTTTTAATAAGATCACTTTCTTGCAGTTTTAGTAGATGTAAAGCCAATAAATAAGATATCATACAGGCTTTAAAGCCCAACTCAGGGCAAATCAAAAATTATCCCTTGCAGTGGGGCTGTGTGAGTTAATTACTAACTTAGGCCTAGAGGAAAAATAAAATATTTTCTTACATGATCCACCTAGTCTGCTTCTGCATCCCCACACTCCACTGGTCTAGGTTCCTGACATCATCAAGACCAGAGGAGGGTCCAGGGGGAGGGACTCAGGAGGACAATCCACCATCGGAAGTTGAGTAAGTGCCATCTGGAGGTAGGGCCAAGGATCTAAGCATAAGTACTTCTCTCCCCTAGACAAAATTAACTATTACCCTCGCAGTGCAGGCACAGCCCTACTGCATGTGATCATTTTGTATTTGCCCAGAGTTGGGCTTCAACAGGTTAAAGGTTTTGTCCACCTTTGTAACCATGTTTCATGTTATAAGGCATGCTCTTATAAATTGCTAGCTGCAGGCCCCCACATGGACTCAGAAGAGTGCACAGGCAGCATGGTGGTTATGTTATCATACCTGTAGTCCATTCAAAACTTCCATCAGCCTCATAACATAAGGTCTGTACCTCCGTATGGACCTGGGGTTGGAGGTAACCATGTGCATTGCACCTACTACCCACTGATTGTGGCTGCAATGTTCAGCATGCAAAAAATTTGCTAATTTAATATTTTTTATTTTATCACTATTGGTATATTTATTACATCTTCTCAAAAGCTGGGCTATGTGAGCAGGTTGACAGTGAGGGGGGAGGGGGAAGCGGGTACCTGGTTTTGACAGGTACCAGCTCCCACTTTCGGGTAAGATCGCCGCTGCGATCTTTCACCCCCCCACCTCCTTCCCACCACAGCCTTCTGGAACACAAACAGGTCCCAGAAGACTGTGGGACCCATCACACAGTGCAGTGCGGCTTGTGCATTCCCTTACCCAAGATGCCGAAACTGAGTGAAGAATTGGCTCTGGTGAGGATATCGTTGGATCCCTGGACAGGCAATTGTCCTTATATTAAAAGTCAGCAGCTACAGTATTTGTAGATGCTGACTTTTAATTTTTTGGGGGAAGACTGGAGCTCTGCTTTTGTTGACTTTTCCTATCAGTGTGAAACTGCCTGCCCATACAATCTACGGGAAGACAGCTTACACTGACAGTCTGTAGGAGCCCTATATGGCACTAGTGATCTCCTGATTGGGGGTGAAATGCTTTCCAGGCCCCTACATAAAAAAAAAAGCAAAAAAAAAAAGAAATAGTAAATTCCCATATTTTTACCTGCAAAAAAGGTGAACTTATCCTTTAAAAACTGAACTCAGGGAACAAAAAATTCCATTCAAACTAATTCCTCAATGGCCACAAAGAATATAAATTCACTTTATGCATACCAAATGCCTTTACAAACCCAGACATCATTTTGTAAAAGAAGCAGGCTCCACCCACTACAAGCTGCCTGCAGAAAACTACAGGAGGGGCGGAGACAAGACCAGTCACCCTGCACAACGTAACAAGCAGCAGTGAGCGGTCTTTATTACAGGAAGCTCCTGCACAGAAGTAAAGTTTCACACTGAATTACTGCACAGATCTGGAAGAAATATCCAAAGCACACCAAGATTCAAGTAAGAATACACATGGCTTTTATATTTAGACAATATTTGCTTATCCCGGAATTCAGCTTTAAACTTTCATTAGCATTAAAATATAATTTACAAATTTATATGTACAAGTAAGACATCTTCAAAAGCACATTCCAAGAGCAGAAATAACTATTTGAGATGCAGAACTTATTCTCTTTTCAGGCCATTAGAGAGGATTATACATGAACTCTTTTTAGTGGCTCAAGCTTCTAGGCATTATGGCCAATCGGTTTGATAATAAGCCCATACATCTGGCAAGCCTTGGCTTAATAAATTATTAGACCATTTGTTCAAACAGCCCTTGAGCTACAAAATGTAACCCCAAATCACACTAGTCAAGACTTCATACTGCAGAAATAAGCACCCAATGAAACAATGTTGGACAGAAAAATTAAAACAACTCAAAAGGTTAAGGGAAACATATATTTTGAAAAAAAAAAAGCTGAAAAACAAAAATCACTGCATTTAACAACGTGTTCTTAAATAAAACTTGGTGGGTGACAGGTTCACTTTAAAACAAATGAGGGAAAGAGAACAATCAAAAAGCCAAGTCCTTCAAAAATCTCAGAAGTGCTTGACATTCATAGGAAAATATGCTTTACTAACCACTTAGCTGAGATCAGTAGGTGCCAAAGGAAGTACATACAGAGCAATTATCATCTCGCACAGTCAGACTGATGTTTATTCACAGGCAAGAGTGGCTTGCCTTCTGCTATGAGCCAACTGTGCATGTTGCTGATAATATACAGTGGGCTTTGCTACATTTATGAAAATAATGTTCTACATGTAGAATTAATACCATATTCACTGGAAAATTTCAGTCTTGATTTACTGCACCCAAGCCCTCTGAAAGTTAACCCATGGTGTGCAAAGAAAAACAAGAAATGTACCAATAAAACCAAAGAGTAAACAAAATACATGCCTCTATGAACATAGAACTGATCATAATAGTCTTTTTATTCTTTATTATTGATATTTATTTTTTTATTTTGGTTATTATTATTGATATTATTATTATTGTTGTTGGTACTATTATTTTAATTTTTGGTATTATTATTATTGTTGTTGTTGTTGTTGGTATTATTCATATTGTTGTTATTGGTATTATTATTATTGTTGCTGGTATTATGGTTGTTGTTCATACTATTATTATTAATATTATTATTATTGTTGTTGCTGGTATTATGATTGTTGTTGGTACTATTATTATTATTATTGGTATTATCATTATTATTGTTGCTGGTATTATGATAGTTGTTCATACTATTAATATTAATATTATTGTTTTTGCTGGTATTATGATTGTTGTTGGTACTATTATTATTATTGGTATTATCATTATTATTATTGTTGCTGGTATTATGATAGTTGATACTATTATTATTAATATTATTGTTGTTTCTGGTATTATGATTGTTGTTGGTACTAATATTATTATTTTTATCATTGGTATTATTATTATTGTTATTACTGGTATTATGATTGTTGATGGTTTTATTATTATTATTATCGTTGGTATTTTTATTATTGTTGTTGCTGGTATTCTGATTGTTGTAGGCACTATTATTACTATTATCATGTTCATTATCATAATGTCCTTCAATATCTTTATTGCATGATTTTAATAGATATAAAAAAATAGTATAAATGCAAAATAAACAAAAAAATAAAATATAACTAAAATTTTTTATAGGGAAGAAAAAAACGTATAACTCTTTGACATGTTTTCTAAGATTAAATGGGTAAATTTTAAACTGTACAGTAGTCTTCATGTAAATAATTTTGTGTAAGATTTGATGGTGCAACTTTAAAATAAAGACAGAGAAACATAAACATTATAACAATTTAAAAGTAAAATAACAACACGGGTGTCTAGACTTTTATAGTGAAGTATGAAAAGTTGCATTTCTCATTTATGACCTTTAACGCTAAATATACAAATGGGAAAAATCCCAGAATGGAGCAAAGTGACATTTTTTTTTAAATGGAATGGAAAAGTTGTTACATTGTCTGAGACACAAAAAGGTAAATGTGTTAAATTGCTAGATGACCTGGCTGTTATATGGCTCTTCAATTCACCAGGCTCATTATACCCAGTTTTGCACAACATGACAACACGATTTTAAATAATACAGTAGCAGTGGCATTAACATGAAACTAGCTAATCTTTCATCATGTATTTGGAGCAAGTCCCAGGTGTTATCATTGACTTTAGAAAGGAAAATAATACATTCTGAGTAGCTTTAAAAATATGTATTTTTGTTTGTCATTATTTGCTGTTGCAGAATAGTTAACACTATGGTATTAAACTGGATAAATAAAAATCTTCACATTAATTCACAATATAATTTGTAAAAGCTGGTATGGCCACAATTAAAAATATATATAAAGTATACTGGTTGGGAGGTGCTTTGAGGTTTAATGAGATCTTTTGTAGTTGGGTTTCATATTTATTTATATATTCTCCAGATATGTAGTAAGTTTAGATCTAGAGACAATAGTGTTGTTGTTGCATCCACAATTCTAAATACAGTACATATGCTGTAGGTAATGGAGAGCAAAGTTTTAGATCTTTCATCTCTCACCTATCACACAGCATGTAGCGAATTATAAGTTACAGGGTTATTCCCAACTGATGCACAATTGAAATGGGTGTATCCAGCACTGGTGTGTGGCATCAAACCATGGCTAGACTGATGAGCACCTACAAGCTGTGTTGAGCCTTCTACAGTAGAGGTAGGAAGTAATGTGGCTAGTACATTGGGGGTCAATTTTTGGTCACTTAGGCAGGCTATACATTATGCAATTTTCCTTCCTTCAATCAAAAGTTAAAGGAAAGAAAATTGATTGATTCCCCCATCAACATAATCAGTGTTGATGGGGGAATTCCTCCTTGAGCGCTATTGTGTTCTGCAAGCAGGGAGCACAGGAAGCTTCCCCACCAGTAGAATACAATGATCACTGAACCAATTGGCTATGGCAGGTGATAAGAAGGTTCCCATGGTATAAACAACCATTGGAAATGGTACTCTTTGTACAAAAATAAGACATATGCAAAATACACGTGCAAAATGTGACAATGTGTTTATTCACCAATGCTAGACGTCTGTCAAGCAAAACTGGTAAGTTGGAAGCTTTGGTGCATGAAGAAAACCATGATTTAATTAGTATTGCTGAATCTTGGCTTCATTCTTCACATACTGCAAATCGAAAGAAAACGAGAAGCGCACCAACCTTGAGCATTACCTCAGTAACCAAAGTTTATTAATTATAAAATAATACTCACAAACAGCAAATAAAATCAGGCATGTAAGTCCTCAAAGGGACCTGAAAGATAAAGAGCCCCTTTGAGGACTTACATGCCTGATTTTATTCGCTGTTTGTGAGTATTATTTTATAATTAATAAACGTTGGTTACTGAGGTAATGCGCAAGGTTGGTACGCTTCTCGTTTTTGTTTCAATTTGCAGTATTGGTCGGGCTTCCCCAGCCTTATTTGGCGCCGCACAACTCTACATGCATTGGTGGTCAATCTTTCCA
Source organism: Staurois parvus (assembly GCF_062004578.1). Classification (NCBI taxonomy): domain Eukaryota; kingdom Metazoa; phylum Chordata; class Amphibia; order Anura; family Ranidae; genus Staurois; species Staurois parvus. Next base: position 4,632,014 of record NW_028318523.1, read on the forward strand.
GGTCTAGTTCCATCTATTCGCCACCCGCCTGAGTCCTTGAGCGCAGGAGATTTCGCTTATGATTCATTCTTCACATGACAGGGCTATTAATATTCTCTTTCAGAGAGATGGGATAAAAAGGAAAGGTGGTGGTGTCTGTCTCTATGTGAGAAGTGATCTCAAAGCAAGTGTGAAAGAGGACCTAGTTGATGGAGAGTGTGACGAAACTGAAGCATAATGCGTGGAACTGTACATGGGGGTGCGTACTACAAAGGAAATCATTGGTGTTTGTTATAGGCCAGCCAGTGTTAAAAAGGAGGAGGAGAATCCGCTCCTTGCAGTGATCAAAAGGGCTGCAAGGGCTGCCACAGTGTTAATAATGGGAGATTTGAACTACCCGGAAACTGACTGGAGTAATGGCACTGCAGGAACAGTTAAAGGGCAAAAATGTATAAACTAATTACAGGACAATTTCATCGTACAGTTCATAGAGGCCCCAACTAGGAATGATGCTCTTCTGGACCTGGTAATCTCAAACCATGCAGAACTTATTACTAATGTTCAGATAAAAGAACATAAGATAGCAGGACAAACCCCCAAAAATTCTTCAAATATATTAATAGTAAAAGATCAGTCTGAGCATGTAGGCCCTTTACAAATTTATTTAGAGTGTGTGACTGGGGACAAAGAGAAGGCAAATGAATAAAATATCTTCTTCAGCTCTGTGTATACAAATGAACATGGGAGAGCTCATGTCCATAATGGACATGGTATTGACACAGCCCCAAATGATCCACAATGGCTCACAACTGATATGGTCCAGAAATATTTAGACACAATACATTTGAATAAAGCACTTGGACTAGATGGTATATAACCACGGATCCTAAAATAATTGAGCTCAAAGCCATTGATTATAATTTTTAGGGACTCTTTGTGGTGCCTATATTTAAAAAGGGATCAAAGTCTTTACCAAGTAACAACAAAACTGGTTAGTTTAACTTCGATAGTTGGGAAGATACTGGAGAGTTTAATAAAATACCACATAGATGAGATGGGATAAAAATATTTTAAGAAACAGAAAGCATGGATTCATGAAAGACAGAAGTTGTCAAACAAATCTGATTTCTTTTTATGAGGAGGTAAGCAAAACCTTGGACAGAGGGATGGCCATGGGCGTAGTGTACTTGGATTTTGCAAAAGCTTTTAACACACACAGCTAATGTGTAAGGAAAAGTCTACAGGCTTGAAAAAATCCGTATGTAATTGGATAGAAAACCAGCTAAAAGATTGTAGAGTACTGGTTAGTGATCCATACTCTGAATGGTCTAGGGTTGTTAGTGGTGTACCCCAAGGTTCAGTGTTGGGATCTTTACTTTTTAATATATTTATAAATGATATAGGGCCTGGCATTAAAAGTGCCATTTCAATCTCTGCAGATGACACCAAGCTGTGCAGTGGAATAACGTCCTTATAGGATGTCTCCAACTTACAAGCCGACCTCAACGCACTGTTTAATTAGGCAACTGTGGACATATGAGGTTTAATGTTGATAAATGTAAGGGTATGCACTTGGGGGCTAAGGATACGCATGCATCACATACATACTAGGGGGAGTACAACTGGGGGAACCAATTGTGGAGAAGGATCTGGAAGTTCTGGTAGATCACAAACTTAATAATGGCATGCAATGCCAAGCTGTGGTTTACAAATCAAGCAAAATCCTCTTTTGCATTAAAGAGGTATAGACTCCAGAGAGAGAGATATCATTTTCCCCGGTACAAATCATTAGTAATATCTCATCTGGAATATGCAATTCAGTTTTGGGCACCAATTCACAAAAAGAACATTGGGGAACTGGAGAAAGTGAAGAGAAGGCCAACCAAACTGATAAGAGGCATGGAGGAGCTCAGTTATGAGCATGGAGTGGAGGAACTTAACATATTCTCTCTTGAGAAGAGGAAATTAAAGGGGGATATGATCAACATGTATAAAAACATAGGCGGTCCATAGAGCAAACTCGGTGTAGAGTTATTCACACTGAGGTCATCACAGAGGACAAGGGGGCACTCTTTACATCTGGAGGAAAAGAGATTTAATCTCCAAATACGGAAATGTTTCTTCACAGTAAGAGCTGTGAAATTGTGGAATAGACTCCCTCAAGAGTTGGTTCTGGCCAGCTCAATGGATTGCTTTAAAAAAAGGCCTGGATTCTTTCCTAGATACACATAAAATAACTGGATACTAACATTTATGGGTAACGTTAATCCAGGGAATATCCCATTGTCTCTCGGGGGATCAGGAAAGAATTTGTTCCCCTCCAGGAGCAAATTGGATCATGCTTTGCTGTGGTTTTTCAACTCCCTCAAGAGTTGGTTCTGGCCAGCTTAGTACATTGCTTTAAAAAATGTTTTATGTGTATCTAGGAAAGAACCCAGGCCTTTCTTAAAGCAGAGTAGGGAGTATGAGAACCTCTGTTATGTTATTTGTTCATTCCCTGTCCCTGTTCAGGGGAGATCTTCTTACTTCTGTAGGCCCTGGCACAAAAAATGAGGTGAAATCTCCCAAGCTGGGATGTAGATAGCAATATAAACCTTCCCGATCCACAAGTAAAAAAAAAAAGTTTTGAATGGTGTTGGGCTTTAAAAAAGTTCAGAGTGGTAAAATATTCCTACTATTTTACCAAAATGAAAAATAGAAGCATTGTAGAATAGAGCAAAAGGTCAAGAACTTAAAGAGTAATGCCACTTTTGTTGAGAAAAAATAATCCCCTCTGGGAGATCTATGGACATTGCAAGGTTTTTAACGAACTTTGTTGCAGATTCCTACCTTTTGTTATTCTGCAGAAATAGCTGTTTGTCTGTGTCCACATGCAGAGTGATTTTATAATTATTAATCAGCTACTGCACTTGCAGGGTTCTAAGGAGGAAATTGGTGGGGTCTGCGTCTCTTTAGACATGATTGCCCTTTGGTAGTACCTCACCAAAAGGACATTATTATTACAGGGGATGCCCAAACTCCGACTTGTATCTTAGTGAGATTTCTGGGAAAATCAGTGAGCCAATCACTCAAGCAGGAAATGACATTTCTGAGGGGGTGTTCAGTACACCAACTGTGCACAGAACTCCTCCAGGTTGGCATATTGCATTTTACAGAACAGCGCTGCATATTGAATAGGAAAGGCAATGTTTAATAGCATTCAATTACAATATGACTTGTGTCACAATATGTTTTTTTTTCTATTTGCTATTTTTATCCCACAAAAGTGGAGTTACCCCTTAAACTATTAATTAAATATACAAATAAAAAAAAACTTTAACAGAAGATAACCCCAAAGGATAACAACCCCATTAATGTATCGAATCAACGTAGAAATGTCACATTAAATGCAATAAAATAAAATAATTATAAACAAAGAAAATAACAGCCAAACATTTGGGATTTAGACATCTATTTTCTTCAAAAAATTAATGAGTCAATGGCATGTTTATACAGAATACTAAATACTCACTAATGAGGTTTAGTGAATATGACCCGGAAGGTGGCTTTTCAGATTCTGTTAACCACAGATAAGATGCCTGAAATTAGCAGGAACCCTTTTGCATTATAATATTGTTTCTCATGGGGAAACTTTGCTTTGATCACTAAGTGCAATCTGAAGCTGTGATGCTGCTCCAGACTCTAATATAATACACAGCTCACAAAACTAGTATAAAAACTGCTTCATAGAATATTTCTATTGAAATAAGATTTACTCCAGAATACAGAGGTGTTGCCGAACCAATAATAATAAAAAAAAGACTCCACAATTAAGCAATTAATGTTTGTTTTTGCTTGGCGCCTCAAACAATAATATATTGTTCCGTAAACATACGTTGGGAAACTTACTGATCACCACTGGGGACTTTCTGTGCTGGGGTCCTGAATTCAATGCCCACTAGGGGCACTGTCTCTATGGAGGTATTTATTTACCATGTTAACATGGGTTTCATTTAGGTCTCTTACTATTGAGTTGCCACCTGCCTTGCCAATATTATCAATAGAAAAGAAATAGGAAGGCTTGTACTTTTTTTTTTCCCAGAGAAGGTGGTACCCATACTTCCTATCATGTGCACTGTAAAAATAAGGATTCATGCACCATGGACACCTTTCTCCTGAAAAATGCTTGACACTTGAAAATGTGTGCCGCTTTAGGCCGAGTAGAGCTCTTGGGTGTTAATTCATTTCATTGGCCAGAATAATAATTTATTCTGGCCACTGAAATGAATTAAAGGAGAAGTACAGCCAAAGCTGCGGATCACAGGAGTGCTGTTCGTTCTGCACTCCTGTGACTCGTTTTCAACTGACAGCGGGCTGAAGGCTGACATCACTCAGCCAGTCCAGGCTGGGGAAAGAGCCCGACTTTAAAGTCGAGATCCACCCCAGAGTCTGGAGCGGCACCTGGCTCAGCCTCTCAGCAAGCTGCTGGGAGCCAGTCCAGGCTGGGGAAAGAGCCCGACTTTAAAGTCAGGATCCACCCCAGAGTCTGGAGCGGCACCTGGCTCAGCCTCTCAGCAAGCTGCTGGGAGCCAGTCCAGGCTGGGGAAAGAGCCCGACTTTAAAGTCAGGATCCACCCCAGAGTCTGGAGCGGCACCTGGCTCAGCCTCTCAGCGAGCTGCTGGGAGCCTGAGCCAGCCGCTTCCTCCCCCTCCACAGCCCAGCGTTCCAGCAAGCACTGGAGAGGGGGAGGGGCAGAGCAGACAACGACGACTGACAGTCACTGCTCTCTGCTCACAGTGGTGGTGAGAACTCAGCGATTAGCGGTCATGTGATCTCCGAGTTCTCACACAGAGCCAGCGGGGGAAAGATGAAGCATCGGAAGGCTGCATTCACCTAGGCAAGTATGATTTCAGAAAAAAAATGACCCCAAACTTCTCTTTTAACTCTCAAGCACCAAACGTGTCCATTGTAAATGCACATTTAGAAATGCTTACTAGCGGTTTTGCCTCATGAAGCGTTTTTCTACCAAAACTCTCAGCACCTGAATTTGATTCTTCTGCATTCAGGAGAGCAGCATTTTACTGCCTGTAAGCGCTGCTGCTCCTAAACTTGTGCATGGACGCATAGGCTTTTATTGAGGTGTGTTCACGGGCTTTGGAAAAAAAAACGCAGCAGTGTGCTTGAGCCCTAACTCTGCACTAATGAAGTGTGTCCCATATGCCTAGGCTGCAGTTTTATGTACAGTTCCACCTGGATTACTCAGATCACAGCAGGTCACTTGCACTCCAGCTCCACCAATTAGTAAACATCATGCATTCTTCTTAAAATGTTACTAAACCCAGACCCTGCATTCACTATATCTGGTCTCCCCGGACCCTGCATTCACTATATCTGGTCTCCCTGGACCCTGCATTCACTATATCTGGTCTCCTCGGACCCTGCATTCACTATATCTGATCTCCTCGGACCCTGCATTCACTATATCTGGTCTCCTCGGACCCTGTATTCACTATATCTGGTCTCCCTGGACCCTGCATTCACTATATCTGGTCTCCTCGGACCCTGCATTCACTATATCTGGTCTCCCCGGACCCTGCATTCACTATATCTGGTCTCCCCGGACCCTGCATTCACTATATCTGGTCTCCTCGGACCCTGCATTCACTATATCTGGTCTCCCCGGACCCTGCATTCACTATATCTGGTCTCCCCGGACCCTGCATTCACTATATCTGGTCTCCCCGGACCCCGCATTTACTATATCTGGTCTCCCCGGACCCTGCAGTCACTATATCCCCTCTCCCCGGACCCTGCATTCACTATATCTGGTCTCCCTGGACCCTGCATTCACTAAATCTGGTCTCCCCGGACCCTGCATTCACTATATCTGGTCTCCCCAGACCCTGCATTCACTATATCTGGTCTCCCCAGACCCTGCATTCACTATATCTGGTCTCCCACAGTACACACAACATGGAAATGCAATTATTTTAGTAAATATAAACCACTAAATTCCTTTTCACATCAGCAGTGAAAGCAGTTTTGTGACTTATATCAGTGTCCAGCAGAGCACTGGTTAAAGCTTGTAGGAGGAGTTTTCATTCTCCCCCGATTGTCCTATGAGACTGCATAATCTTGACTCTCCAGCTGGACAGTGCTAATTGGCCCTGTGCGGATCACATGCACTCTCCCAAGAAAAAAAAAACTCTCTAGCAATACACAGCAACCTGAGCATGTTCAGCTTGCCCCCGAGGCTCTGTTCTATCAGCAGATGGATTGGGGACAGTAGAAGAAGGGGAGGATCAGAGAAGACAGGATAAAACAGCCTTTTTACATAATGCAGAGGATTAGCCCCTTAGGTTCCACAGTGAGTATAATCAGCATGCTTTACTGCATATACAGACTGATTTTACTGTTAATTTAGTAACACTTTAACAAATGCAAGGTGCTCCCTGATTGGAAGGGGTGGATGAATATAAAAATCTCCCCTCCTCCAATCAGAGAGCACCTTGCATTCATTAAAAAGCAACTAGCTGGTTAGGTTGTTATTGCTATCCAGGGCTCCATTATAGAACTCTCCCTTAATTTCGGTCCACATGACAACAGGAAGTGAGGGAAAATCAGCAACAAGGACAAAAACAGCAGTTAAAGGCTTACTGGTGATCTAGCCTTGCTCTACTCTCCAAAAAAAATTGTTTATATGTGTTGTTTTTGGATATTTTGCCTCTCTTCTTCTCTGGTGATATTATTGTCATTGGGACAGGTAAGGGAGGGGACTTAGACCTTGGGGGGCCTGGGGCACTTCATGTTTGGGGGGCCCTCAATGTTCACAAGCCCACAGAGAGAAAGAGTTAACAATATATGGTATTCCTGAGATGACAGGGTGAGCTCTTTCCAAGGATTATGGCAAAATCTCTTTTTACTGAGTGGATGCCATTGACAGCAGCACAGAAGGTGACATATATGGATCCACAGGCTGAAAGGTTTGGGAAATGGAAAATAACTTGTGGTAAGTCTGGCTGAAGCATTCAGGACACAGAAAAAACTCACTGGAGGTAACTTTACTACTACACTCAGGGCAAGACACGTACGGAAGGAAAGTCCTCTACTCTCTGCCGATTTCATCTGACACTCTGCTATGTCATTCTGGCTGAATTCCGATCTGGGGCCACACCTGTCCAAAGTTTGACCAATCTCTTAATTTTTGGTAAAACTTGCTCACAAAGTTGTATTCGAGATCATGGAGTGTCGGATTCACCCCTTCATCCAATTAGGGTCAAGAGGGGAGGGAGTGTCTTTTTCATGTTTTTCACTGCAATAAATCGATGCTGGTCATTAACTTCACTCCCACATGATGGGATTATTAATTTTTTTTTTTACAAAGGAAGTCTGAGGCCCCCCTCTGGCAGGGGGGCCCAGGGCAATTGTCCCTTTTGACCCCTTAAAAAAATCTGGCACTATGAGGAAATCCCTTTAACCAAGCCTGTGGGTAGAAGTAAAAACATGGTTGGGGCTCTAATCCTTCCCTACTCTATCCATCACATAGAATAAAAGTTTTGGCTGGGCAGACATTATGACCAAATATGTTCCACGTCATGCAGAACCCCAATTGAATGTCCTGTGAGGGGGTCCTCCCAGAGTTCAGAAGAGGAGTCTGAGTAGTAACTCAGCAAAAGGGGACTGTTGCAGACTGGCTGACATGGGCACATTGACATTGCTGTAGAGAAAGAAAAAACCTCAGCACCCAGGACTCCCTTGCCCCCCACACACTATTCCCCGTGAGATGCTGCTGTACACAGGTGCAAAACCAAAAAACTTATTTCTACTTAAACCAGCGCAAAACCCACAAAGCAATATAAATAAATAAATAACCCAGCCCATAAATAATATTAATCAAAATACATTGTGACACATAAAAAATACTAATAATTAAAGTGATTTAAAAAAAATTTTGAAAAAAAATCAGTGACAAATTCAAAAAACAGTCCTGTGAAAAAACTGTATTTTCATTTTTCAAAAAATTTTTTAAATCAATTTAATTATTACTATTTTTTATGTGTCACAATGTATTTTGATTAATATTATTTATGGGCTGGGTTATTTATTTATTTATATTGCTTTGTGGGTTTTGCGCTGGTTTAAGTAGAAATAAGTTTTTTGACATTGACATTGCTGATTACCAGTCATCGACACCTCAAAACGGCGCAGGCGAAGGACACAGATGGAGGACCTAGGCAACTATAACATGCTTCACAAAGAAAAAAAATGTGCTGGATGGTTGGGAAGTTAAGTTTTGCTCTTAGATGGACTTTAATGATTTAATCCCATTGGGTTGTGGGTCTTGTTGAACTTCAGCCATTTTGAAAAGACACAAGCAGCTGCAGGCTGACATTTCTATTACACAACCAGGACTTCCTGTGAACTCTGGAAGCCATCTTGGAGGAGCCAAATAAATGTCATAAAGCATTCTTTCAACAGCTTACCTGCAAAATGAGGCTGTTGGACCAGTCCATAACCAAATTCAAGCATATCCCCAAGCGTAAGTAAATAAAAAAAAAAAAATCTTATCGAAGTGTGTAAGAGTGCAAGGATTTTATGGAATCACTACCTTGTTAGCATGGAAGGCCGTCTGGATCGCCCTCATTAGCATAGGGCCAAAAACAGAGCAACATCTTGTTGATACAGTTAGCAAGGCAGCGCTTCCATAGAAACAGATCAGCAGTCTCTTAGCGATCCTTTTGCTCATGTGAAGATCGCTCGTATGACTGTTTGGAAGAAATGCACACCTTAAAACTTTCGTGGGGGGAAAAAAAAACAGTAACTAAAACCAAAAAATAATATAGCATATACAATTGCGACACAAGTCATATTGTAATTGAATGTCATTAAAAATGACTTCTTTTCAATCTGCAGCGCTGTCATATTCTGTAAAATGTAATGCAATATGGTTACCTGGAGATGTTCTGTATACAGAATGTGTACAGGACACTCCCATCATTTCCAGCTTGTGTGATTGGCTCACTGATTTTCTCAAAAGTCTGAAGTCAGATTTTAGGCATCCCCTGCAAATAAAAATATCATTTTTGCTGATCTACTCCCATTAGGAAATCACGTTTAAAGGGATGCAGACCCTACAATTTCCCTGTTAGAGCTCTGAGGTGCAGCAGCTGACTGGTAATTAAAAAAACACTCCCATTAGATTCACTTTCCACATGGATAGAGACAAATAGCTCTTTCTTCAGAATAAAAAAAAATGTAGGACTCTGCAACAAAAGTTATTAAAATCTTTGCAATCTATCTGGATCACCCAGAGGGGAATGTTTTTTTTGTCAACAAAAGTGGAGTTACACTTCAAATTCCAATTCATTTCTGCTTCTGTAAGTTAACCCCTTGACGCCGAAGTAACACAAATGTGTCCTCACAGAACTGGGCTTTTTTTCTGTGGGGCCTCATATTTGTGTACCTGACTTTGTGCTGGGAGCGTGCTGCACAGGTCACTCCCAGAACAAAGACCGCGGTGTCACTGCGAGCACCGGGTCCCCTCTGATTGGCTATCACAGTGATCAGTCACTGTACAGCCCGGTCCCCTTGTTTTTTTTTTCTCTCTATGAATGAAGGAGAGAGATACATTGTATCTCTCTAACTCCTGTCATAGAGGGGGAAAAAAAAAAGATAAATAAATATTAAAAAATAAAATAAAAAATACCTAGATCAAGGTTTGATCTAGTTCAGTGCCAGGGTAAGTGTTTGGGTCAAGGTCAGGGTCAAAGGTCAAAGTAAAAAAAAAAAAAAAAAAAAAAGGTCAGGGTCAAAGGTCAGGATTTAAAAATAATTTGGTATTAGTTAGTGTCAGTGTGTTTTAGGTATAAAAACAAAAACAAAAACAAAATGTGCACTATTGTTTCTGGGCTTTACTACGGGTACAAACAACAAATAACGTACACATATATGGTATCGCTGCGATCGTCAAGAGCTGGAGAATTTATTTTGGATTTTTCTTTGATGGTAGGTTATGGTAGTAGCAAGAAACACACAGCTAAAAAAAAATATTTTTTTTACAATTTAGGGCCAGTTTTCCTTTGATAATAAAAAAAAATCAGGAGATATCCATTACCATTTACCATCAAATGAAAGCCCAATTTGTCCTGAAAAAAACGCTGTATAATTCACCTGGATGTACAAAGTAGTTGTGATGATATGTACGGTTTTACTAACACATGTCAACATTGCAAAATTGTGCTTAGGCATTTAGATTTGTTTTACCCTTAGGAGTGAAGGGGTTAAGGAGGGTCTGCCTCCAAACAGTCACATAACAGTCCTAGTGTTGGAAGAAGAGAAAAACAGCAAATGAATAACATGAACCAATCACATGACCAGGGAGCAATATATTCATAAGGTTTTTTTTTACTAGCAGGATAAATAATATTCTTGATGAAATTAGTCAGATACCCTATAATGTATTATCTATTTTGAATTAATTCAATATATTAATTAAATTAATGACTGCATTCATTCATTTAATATATACAAGATGCCTATAATTAGTTCATTTTACATTTTGAAAGCTTGTGCATTAATTTACTTTTCATATATTTGTATCATTCTTTTCATGCAGATATTTAACATCATCTAAAAAATAGAATTAAAAAATGCTTTTTGGAGCATACAGGTGTATACTTTTTATTTTCATATGCGGTTTATTTTCCAGGCAGTAAAAATATTACCAAAAGCGTTCTAAAATTTTTTTCTAAATCTGGCTGCGCAAACAGAAAATTGATCACTTAAGTATATGTAAATGCATAGCAAATTTTGTAGGCTGTATTGAGATGCACGGCTTACAATGTTTAGCAAAGAATATTTAAATAATGTAGAAGTATAGGGCAATATAAAATAAAACAATATTCTTAGTAAATGCTTTAATATAAATTTTATATTACTGTTATAAAAACAAAAATAAAACGTAACAAAAATACAGCAAAAAATAAAGTTTAACTGTCCATTACATGACAAAAATATTTAATGCACTCAGGGGCAGATGTACCATTAGGCAAGATCTACCATTGGAACAGTAGGCTTGTGCCTATAGGTAGCATAGGAAAAGAAGAGGCTTTTCCTTGTACGATTATTGACCTTAATTGTATGTTTCCTATTATCATCTCATACAAACCAGTTTAGACAGTTACAATATTTTAAACTTGGCAAGGTCCTGTAAAACAAAAAATAGTTTGTTTTCTTGTAGAAGACCTGATGTGTACATGCTTGTGTGTGCCAGTCATGACAATCTGGCTCCGTTGAAACCAATTGAAGCTTTCCTTCAAAGTTTGCCCCCACCCCACTCAATGTAGCCCAAAAAAAACCTGTAACAAAGTTTAGTAGAATACTGCACCCAAATGAAATTTACGTCCTTTTTTCCCACAAATAGAGCTTTCTTTTGGCTGTATGTGATCACCTGTGCGTTTTTTGCTTTTTGCGCTATAAATAAAAAAAAACAACAATTTTGAGAAAAAAAACTATATTTTTGAGTTTTTGCTTTTAAACTTGTCCAGTAAAAAAATAAAAAAAAAATCAAATTTCATCATAAATTTAGGACAAAATGTATTCTGCTCCATGTCTTTGCTAAAAAAAATCCCAATATGTGTACATTAATTGGTTTATGTGAAAGTTATAGCATTTACAAATGGTGGTATATATACTGGAATTTTTTTTTATTCACTAGTAATGGTGGCAATCAGTGACTTATAGCAGGACTGTGGTGGGCATTCTGACACTGGGGGGAACTGACTTGGTGTCACTGACATCCCCAGTGACACAAATACAGTGATCAGTGCTAATAAAAAGCACTGATATTGTACTAACGGCACTGGGCAGGAAGAGTCTAACATCTGGGGCGATCAAAGGGTTAACTGTATGCTGTGTGTGTTTCACTATGGGGTTGTGTATGTTCTTTCCACTGTAAGCACACTCATTTGCATGGCTCTGCATATGCAGAGCCATGCAAAGCAGTGTGCTGGAGCTGACAGGGGAGAGATCTGAATTGTTTACATACAGTTCTCTCTCCCCATCGGTATTACTTGGGAGGTCACTGGGCCAGGACCCGGTGAATGACAGCTGAGGACGGAAATGGCAGCGCGGGTAGGGCGCGCACCCCCTACCCGGAATTGTAAAATCACATATGTATACGTGCAGGGGCGTACTAACAACTCGTGGGGCCCCCGGGCAATAGGGGATCATGGGGCCCCTGGGTCCTTGCCCAAACTCAAAAAAGCCTATGAAAAAGGTACCAGGAGCATCTCATTGGGCCCCCTACTGACCCCAGGCCCTCGGGCAGTGCCCGAGTTTCCAAATGGTCAGTCAGCCCCTGTATACGTGATTTTGTGCACCCCTGCCACCCTGTAGCAGTATTTCTGCTATAGGGCCGTGGGAAATCAGTTAATGTAACCCAGAAACCGCCATGTACATATTAGCAATAGAATTTAAACACTGCAAAAGTAAACTTGAGTTCAACCATAAAATACAAAATTAAAAAAAAAAAGAAAAGAAAAAAAGCTTGCTACTTTATTTGAGTGCTGCACGGGCTGACAGTCATTTTCAAATCAGACCTTCCAGAATAACAACTAAGTTTAAATAGAATGTTTTAGTATAAAGAAAGTTTAAAAGAGTTCTACAAATGTATTCAAAATGGTGCTTTTTCGCCACATAAAAGGCACAAGTCTTTTTAAAACCGAGAGTAGGAAGTAGTGACCATATTTTCTTAAAAGCCAAGAGCCATAATTTTCACAGCAAGCAATCAGAGGAGTAAGGTTATATACGAATAGGACCTTTTAAACGCCACCTGAAAAAGCCAGAAAAATGACATCTCTTTTGTTACAATGAAAAATATCCAAGTTTTTAGCCACTGAGTTATCCTGAAATAATAAAAAACATAAAAAATTTGTCAGAAAGACGAGAGCTAATGAGAAAGGGTCACAAAAGCTTAGGAAAGGAGCTTGTACTAGAGATGGGAAGTAAACATACAGAGGTGTATTTAAGTATCAAAATATAAAAAACGGGAAAGATTTGCTCTTGGTATGTTACCCTTACTAACCTTTCAGATTAAATTTTATCGTGATCATATCAGTGAATGAATTCTAGGAGGTTGCACTGGATTACTGTACTTGTTTTATTAACCATGTCTGCTTGCTTCATCCTATAAAAAGCACTTTCCCCTTCCACACAACTGGGGCTACCATTAAAGTGTTACTAAACCCACAACAGTACAATCAGTCTGTATATGCAGTAAAGCATGCTTGTTATACTCACTGTGGAACCTAAGAGGTTAATCCTCTGGGCTGTGTAAAAAGGCTGTTTGATCCTGTCTTCTCTGATTCTCACCTTCTTCTACTGTCCCCAATCCAGCTGCTAATAGTACAGAGCTCTAGGGGCACTCTGCACATGCTCAGTTTGGTATATATTGATAGGAAGTTGTTTTTGTTTTGTTTTTTTTTTGGGGGGGGTGGGTGCACGTGATCAGAATCAGCGGTGTCCAGACAGAGGGTCGGGGTCATGTAGCCTCATAGGACAGTCAGAGGAAAATGAAAGCTCCTCCTACAAGCTTTAACCTGTGCTTGGCTGGACACTGACAGAAGTCACAAGACTGTTGTATACAGCTGATGAGAAAAAGTATTGAGCAGTTTATATTTACTAAAATAATTGCATTTCCATGTTGTGTGTACTGTGGGAGACCAGATATAGTGAATGCAAGGTCCAGGGAGACCAGATATAGTGAATGCAGGGTCCGGGGAGACCAGATATAGTGAATGCAGGGTCTGGGGAGACCAGATATAGTGAATGCAGGGTTCGGGGAGACCAGATATAGGGAATGCAGGGTCCGGGGAGACCAGATATAGGGAATGCAGGGTCCGGGGAGACCAGATATAGTGACTGCAGGGTCCTGGGAGAGCAGATATAGTGACTGCAGGGTCCGGGAAGACCAGATATAGTGAATGCAGGGTCCGGGGAGAGCAGATATAGTGACTGCAGGGTCCTGGGAGAGCAGATATAGTGACTGCAGGGTCCGGGGAGACCAGATATAGTGACTGCAGGGTCCGGGGAGACCAGATATAGTGAATGCAGGGTCCGGAGAGACCGGATATAGTGAATGCAGGGTCCGTGGAGACCAGATATAGTGAATGCAGGGTCCAGGGTTTAGTAACATTTTAAGTTCAGTAATGATCTATATAACCTAGCTTACTGACTGAGTGGTTTGCACTGTAAGGGACCAATGGCCTAGCTAAAAGTGGAACACAAGCCCAAATTTTTATTTTCTAGTTTAGATAGAAAGGGAAATATACAACTGTTGACATCAAAATAAAAATTAGGTGGAAACTAGAATTTCACAACAGGAGAAGAGGGGAAGGAGACACCCAGTCAAGTTGGCACGTCCTGTCATTTTGAGCTTTCCTTTCACTTCTTGTGTCTCCAGGCTAGGAAGCGAGGAGGGTAATCTCTACAATAGTAACAGTAATAAAAACCATATATTGGTTCTAAACCTCACTTACTCTTTCCAAACATAGGATTGTACTAAATGTCCAACTTTAATTCCATAGGGTGGCTGTCCAGCCTCATAGTCAACCATGATCCTTGTATCTTCTTCACAGGGACAGCTGCATTGTTCCTTGGTGTATACCCGTGTCATCCACAGCCGAAAAGCAACATAGACCTAAAGCTTCATCATTGGCAGCATTTATAAATCTGGCTGAGTGCACTTGGATAGTACAAGATCCAAAAGGTTCCTGCTAGACCTTGTGATAGAATGCTATTTGTACTGCGATCTTGATTGCTACTCTTGTTACAGCACGATTATTCTTCCCCTAATTTCCCTGCTTAGGTACTGTGAACTTGCCTGATGGCTCAGTACTTCATATTGATTACCTAACAACTGGTGCAGTGAATGAAGCTTATTATGAGGTCCTGGGAAGCTCAGAAAATGAAATGTATCCCCTCATTGACATTCATAAGTGAAAATCAGGTACAAAGCAGTTTTGTTTTTTTTTTCCTTTTAAGGTGTCATTTTCTAAGGCCTAAACTTGGTGCCCCCTCTCTTCAAATACCTCTATTGGCTTCTGCTAACCCAAAAAATGAAAACACGAACAACAACCTACAAAGTCATCCTCAACTCTTTGCAAGCTGCATCACCAACCTCATCTCAAAAACCAACCATACCATTCATTCTATTTGCCTTCCCAAGACATCCTGCTCTACATACTTTTGCTCTACCTACCTTGTCATCTCAAGGACTTCGCCAGAGCATCTCCCAACTTCTTAACCCAACTGGTCTCTCTCCTACTCTATCTTCTTTTTTGGCAATCCTTGAAAACCCATCATTTCGGAAAGCCCTCTCCTGTCTCTAGCTAATAAACTGTACTTTTATTTTCTCCATCAGTTTATCCACAACAATTATTAGCTTTTGTATCACTTGACCCTTCCTTTTAGACTGTAAAGCTGGCCATAGATGGATCGAATCGCAGCCGGTTCAACAAGGACTGGCGGGGATTGGATCCATTTATGGGCAGGCTGGTTGTACTGAAGTCGATCCATTGATCAACTTCAGTACAACCAGCCTGTTGTATTTTTTGCATGCAACCACTGCTTGAGGTTATAGTCGCTATCAGTGATCATTGTGTTCTGCCGGCAGGCAAGGTTCCCTGCCCGCAGAACACAAGCAAATCAAGCAATTTTCTTTCCTTCTACCCACGGTAAAAGGTAAGAAAATTGTACAATCTATGGCTTGCTTAAAGTGTCATTAAACCCACAACAGTAAAATCAGTCTGAATATGCAGTAAAGCTTGCTTGGTATACTCACTGTGGAACCTAAGGGGTTAATCCTCTGCATTGTGTAAAAATGCTGTTTGACCCTGACTTCTCTGATCCTCCCC
Source organism: Staurois parvus (assembly GCF_062004578.1). Lineage (NCBI taxonomy): Eukaryota > Metazoa > Chordata > Amphibia > Anura > Ranidae > Staurois > Staurois parvus. The sequence continues at coordinate 4,647,887 of NW_028318523.1, forward strand.
TTCTTCCAGTACCCCCCTCCTATCTCCTGATAAGACATATTATGTGGAGCCATTGCACATGTTCAGTTTGGTGTGTATTGCTAGAGTGTTTTTTTTTTTTTTTGGGAGAGTACATGTGATCAGCACAGGACCAATCAGCACTGTCCAGACAGAGGTCAGGGGTTCTGCATCCTTCTAGAACAAAATGGAAACTCCTCCTACAAGCTTTAGCCAGTGCTCAGCTGGACACTTCTAGAAGTCACAAGACTGCTCTAACCGCTGATGAGAAAAGGTATTTAGCAGTTTATATTTACTAAAATAATTGCATTTCCATGTTGTGTGTACTGTGGGAGCCCAGATATAGTGAATGCAGGGTCCGGGGAGACCAGATATAGTGAATGCAGGGTCCGGGGAGACCAGATATATTGAATGCAGGGTCTGGAGAGACCAGATCTAGTGAATGCAGGGTCCGGGGAGACCAGATCTAGTGAATGCAGGGTCCGGGGAGACCAGATCTAGTGAATGCAGGGTCCGGGGAGACCAGACATAGTGAATGCAGGGTCCGGGGAGACCAGACATAGTGAATGCAGGGTCCGGGGAGACCAGATATAGTGAATGCAGGGTCCGGGGAGACCAGACATAGTGAATGCAGGGCCTGGGGAGACCAGATATAGTGAATGCAGGGTCCGGGGAGACCAGATATAGTGAATGCAGGGTCTGGGGAGACCAGAGATAGTGACTGCAGGGTCCGGGGAGACCAGATATAGTGAATACAGGGTCTGGGGAGACCAGATATAGTGAATGCAGGGTCTGGGTATAGTAACACTTTAAGCTTTAATGAGCAGGGCCCTCTGATCCTTCCTATATTGAAACTGCACTGTCTCCCTCCATTTTGTAAAACTCTGCACAAACTGTTGGTGCTCTAGAAGTCCTGTTATATTAATAATATACAAAGAACACAAAAAAAAACATTTAGGCATTCAATACATGAGCACATTATCAGCTAAGGACAGCACAGTGAGGAACGTTTACTGCATTTAGTTGTCTTCTTTAAAAAACAGCAGAGTGAACGTGTACAATAATATACCAAATAAAAATACCTTTTTCGAGATTTTTAAGCTGAACTCCAAGCAGATAAAAACACACACGACTGAAGAATTTTTTTAAAATACAAACTAAATTTGACTTGGTATCACCTTCTAGCAGTCCCATTACAGCAGAGCTCAGTTGGGAAGAAAGAGCAGCTAAGAAGCTAATAAGCATGTTGCAGTGCAAGGAGCATGCTGATAGAAAGAGAGAGCAGAGTGGCAGAAAGATAAGCTGATCACGTGTGCTGCTTCTCTTTTTACTGCTCAGTCACAGGCTGGGGAAGGACAAGACAGAGTGTTTGGCCCTTTTCACACAGGGTGGGCTCTGTTAGCATCAGCAGGTGATCTATTCGCTGATTCCTTGCTGATAAGAGCAGAGTGGGCAGCTGACAGGACACAGCCTGTTGTGCTCTATGGGCATCTGGGAGTAAACGGTCCAATCTGCCTAGACCAGTGTTTCTCAATTCCAGTCCTCATGGACCCCCAACAGGTCATGTTTTCAGGATTTCCATTATTTTGCACAGGTGATTTGATCAGTTTCACTGCCTTAGTAATTACCACAGCTGTTTCATCTGAGGGAAATCCTGAAAACATGACCTGTTGGGGGTCCATGAGGACTGGAGTTGAGAAACACTGGCCTAGACAGAGAGAGACAGATCCCCTTCCATATTTTTTTGCTAGTGAACTGGATCAAATTGGAGGTAGGCGGGTGCAATAGTCCGATTACACCTGCCAGTTCATAGGGGTAAATGGAAGGTCTGATCAGGTACGCCTGAAAAATTTACAGGTGTACCTGATCGGACCCTGGTGTGAAAGGGTCCTTATTTACTGCAGTAGAGGAAAATCAATGCCTCCTGCTTTGCAAGACAATACTGTGCTGTGAGGCTTAGTTGCATTATTTCAAAACTGGATGGACAAATACTTTTAGCAGGTAAAACAACTCTTCTACACAGTATGTGTTTTATCTGTGTATTTAGCTGTTTGCCTGAAGTTTAATTATCCTATGGCATCATGTACAATGACATGTGTTGACATTAAATGTAATGAACTGGAGGAAGACACAACCTAAAGGTGTCGGCATGTAAGAACACATTTCCTATAACTCCAAAGAGCCCTACGGTCCAGAAAGTTCTAATATGCAAATAGGGACTTCCCACCACAAGCTTACCTTTAGGGGTCTGCTATGCATGGTTGCCTGGAATTTTGACAGTTAAATGAACACAGAGGAATACTATATGCAGCCCAGACGTCATAATTCTACAAAATATTAAGACTGAGCTCCAGGCAGATAATAAAAAGCACCAATGAATGCAGTTGTGTATTTACTGTAAAATCCTGAAATTTATTGTAAAATGATTAAATGTATTGCTAATGCATACATATTTTCATTTGGCTAGGTTTAAGACACTTTTAATCCCCCATAGAGCAGAACTAAAATTGGAAGAGGGATGAGCAGAAGTCAGAGCTAGTCATTGCACTTTTACCATCCCCCAACTGCTACACACTTTAGGCTACGTTCACACTAGCGTTGTGTGCAGGCGGCAGAGAGGCGTTTGGGGAGTGTTTTTACCGCTTCCCAAACGCCTCTGCCAATCCTGCACATTACAGCACATGGTGCTGTTCTAACGGGAGCGTTTGCGTCGCATCGCGTTGCGGCAAAACGGACGCCTCTGATCGAATCAGGAGGCGTTGAAGCCTCCTATTCTAGTCTATAGTGCCGCTCCGCAAACGGGTTGCGACGCAGTTGCAGGGCGTTTGCGGAGCAGTAACACCATTCACACTGCATTATAGGCGTTTGTGGGGCGTTTTTAACGCTCGGCAAACACCTAGCAACCTCCGATAAACCGCGCATGTGGCGTTTGCGGAGCATTAAAAAACGCTCCGCAAGCGCCGGACCAATGCTTGCCAAACGCTATAGGGGCGTTTGGCAAGTGTTGGTAAAACAGCCAAGTGTGAACGAGCCCTTAGCTGCAGAGGCAGCAGCTGGGGGTACGCATTCCGTGGCAAGAACATACCCCCTGCCGCTTTCGGCGCGTGTAGCAAGTGCAGAATGCGACCCATTCAAGTGAATAGGAAGGTTTTACAAGCGCCCATAAACCATATGCAAAGGACATGATCGTGGCGCCCTAGTGCAGAAATCAAGGGGTTAAAGTTGGAGGTGAAGGGGCAATACGATGCCTCCTCACCGTCTGTCTGAAAAGAAATCTTCAGAGAATACAACACATGTGAACGAGCCCTAATACATTTCCTTTTGCAGGTGAAACAGCTAACATATATGTATTTTAATGGCGTATTTAGCTGTAAGCACGGATTTCAGATTTAAACAAAATAAATATATAAATGTTTAAAAAGAAAAGTTGCAACATTGTACAGATTCTGTCTAGGACTTGTAAACAATCCATTACTCAAAGGTCTGATTTAGTTTCACTTGCTGCCATCAGATTGAAATGACTAGGTTAAAATTGAGTGCATTCGCAGAATGGCTGCTCAGCAATCATACACTCCATTATAAGATGGTGACGGCTGCCAGTTCCATATGAAAAAAGCCACTAAACCTAAGAGTACGACTAGATTCGGTGTGAAAAGGCATCTTGAAACACTTAAGAATGTAAAGTTCACACAGTTGAAATTGAGATATTTGACATTGTATTTACATTTGCCGTACATCAGAACGCAGAATAAAGGTATTTTTATATAAAAAAAGGCAACATGAAAAAGCTACCTGCGCTGTTCTTTTAAAAGAATAAAAAGGCACTTGTCATTTCGTAGATGACAAAATACTGATTTATTTTCTGTTCTAAAAGTTTTAAAAAATTTTGGAGGTGCGATGTGAAGCCCAGACATTATTACTAGAGATGAGCGAAGAAATGAAAAATTCGATTCGGCTGATTCGGCGAATTCCAGTGTGAAATTCGATTCGATGCGAATTTCTCCGCTACGAAGATGACTTATTTAAAGGGTTTCTAGGCTTCAGAGAGCCTTTAAATTAGTGCAGAACACTGTACCTTTAATTTAAATGCCCTTGGAGATGAGGAAGGAGAAGGAGAAGGAGAAGGATGAGAAGAAGGAGAAGGAGAAGGATGAGAAGAAGGAGAAGGAGAAGGGTGAGAAGAAGGAGAAGGATGAGAAGAAGGAGAAGGATGAGAAGAAGGAGAAGGAGAAGGATGAGAAGAAGGAGAAGGAGAAGGATGAGAAGAAGGAGAAGGAGAAGGATGAGAAGAAGGAGAAGGATGAGAAGAAGGAGAAGGATGAGAAGAAGGAGAATGATGAGAAGAAGGAGAAGGATGATAAGAAGAAGGCTGAGAATAAGGAGAAGGATGAGAAGAAGGAGAAGGAGAAGGATGAGAAGAAGGAGAAGGATGAGAAGAAGGAGAAGGAGAAGGATGAGAAGAAAGAGAAGGATGAGAAGGAGAAGGATGAGAAGAAGAAGGATGAGAAGAAGAAGGATGAGAAGAAGGAAAAGGATGAGAAGAAGAAGGATGAGAAGAAGGAGAAGGATGAGAAGAAGGAGAATGATGAGAAGAAGGAGAAGGATGATAAGAAGGACAAGGAAGAGAAGAAGGAGAAGGAGAAGGATGAGAAGAAGGAGAAGGATGAGAAGAAGGAGAAGGATGAGAAGAAGGAGAAGGATGAGAAGAAGGAGAAGGATGAGAAGAAGGAGAAGGATGAGAAGAAGGAGAAGGATGAGAAGAAGAAGGATGAGAAGAAGGATGAGAAGAAGGAGGAGAAGGATGAGAAGAAGAAGGATGAGAAGAAGGAGAAGGATGAGAAGAAGGAGAAGGAAGAGAAGAAGGAGAAGGAGAAGGATGAGAAGGAGAAGGATGAGAAGAAGGAGAAGGATGAGAAGAAGGAGAAGGAGAAGGATGAGAAGAAGGAGAAGGATGAGAAGAAGAAGGATGAGAAGAAGGATGAGAAGGATGAGAAGAAGGAGAAGGATGAGAAGAAGGAGAATGATGAGAAGAAGGAGAAGAAGGAGAAGGATGAGAAGAAGGAGAAGGATGAGAAGAAGGAGAAGGATGAGAAGAAGGAGAAGGATGAGAAGAAGGAGAAGGAGAAGGATGAGAAGAAAAAGGATGAGGAGAAGGAGAAGGATGAGAAGAAGGAGAAGGAGAAGGATGAGAAGAAGGAGAAGGATGAGAAGAAGGAGAAGGATGAGAAGAAGGAGAAGGAGAAGGATGAGAAGAAGGAGAAGGAGAAGGATGAGAAGAAGGAGAAGGAGAAGGATGAGAAGAAGGAGAAGGATGAGAAGAAGGAGAAGGATGAGAAGGAGAAGGATGAGAAGGAGAAGGATGAGAAGAAGAAGGCTGAGAATAAGGAGAAGGATGAGAAGAAGGAGAAGGATGAGAAGAAGGAGAAGGATGAGAAGAAGGAGAAGGAGAAGGATGAGAAGAAAGAGAAGGATGAGAAGGAGAAGGATGAGAAGAAGAAGGATGAGAAGAAGAAGGATGAGAAGAAGGAAAAGGATGAGAAGAAGAAGGATGAGAAGAAGAAGAAGGATGAGAAGAAGGAGAATGATGAGAAGAAGGAGAAGGATGATAAGAAGGAGAAGGAAGAGAAGAAGGAGAAGGAGAAGGATGAGAAGAAGGAGAAGGATGAGAAGAAGGAGAAGGATGAGAAGAAGGAGAAGGATGAGAAGAAGGAGAAGGATGAGAAGAAGGAGAAGGAGAAGGATGAGAAGAAAAAGGATGAGGAGAAGGAGAAGGATGAGAAGAAGGAGAAGGAGAAGGATGAGAAGAAGGAGAAGGATGAGAAGAAGGAGAAGGATGAGAAGAAGGAGAAGGAGAAGGATGAGAAGAAGGAGAAGGAGAAGGATGAGAAGAAGGAGAAGGAGAAGGATGAGAAGAAGGAGAAGGATGAGAAGAAGGAGAAGGATGAGAAGGAGAAGGATGAGAAGGAGAAGGATGAGAAGAAGAAGGCTGAGAATAAGGAGAAGGATGAGAAGAAGGAGAAGGAGAAGGATGAGAAGAAGGAGAAGGATGAGAAGAAGGAGAAGGAGAAGGATGAGAAGAAAGAGAAGGATGAGAAGGAGAAGGATGAGAAGAAGAAGGATGAGAAGAAGAAGGATGAGAAGAAGGAAAAGGATGAGAAGAAGAAGGATGAGAAGAAGGAGAAGGATGAGAAGAAGGAGAATGATGAGAAGAAGGAGAAGGATGATAAGAAGGAGAAGGAAGAGAAGAAGGAGAAGGAGAAGGATGAGAAGAAGGAGAAGGATGAGAAGAAGGAGAAGGATGAGAAGAAGGAGAAGGATGAGAAGAAGGAGAAGGATGAGAAGAAGGAGAAGGATGAGAAGAAGGAGAAGGAGAAGGATGAGAAGAAGGAGAAGGATGAGAAGAAGAAGGATGAGAAGAAGGATGAGAAGAAGGAGGAGAAGGATGAGAAGAAGAAGGATGAGAAGAAGGAGAAGGATGAGAAGAAGGAGAAGGAAGAGAAGAAGGAGAAGGAGAAGGATGAGAAGGAGAAGGATGAGAAGAAGGAGAAGGATGAGAAGAAGGAGAAGGATGAGAAGAAGGAGAAGGAGAAGGATGAGAAGAAGGAGAAGGATGAGAAGAAGAAGGATGAGAAGAAGGATGAGAAGGATGAGAAGAAGGAGAAGGATGAGAAGAAGGAGAATGATGAGAAGAAGGAGAAGAAGGAGAAGGATGAGAAGAAGGAGAAGGATGAGAAGAAGGAGAAGGATGAGAAGAAGGAGAAGGATGAGAAGAAGGAGAAGGAGAAGGATGAGAAGAAAAAGGATGAGGAGAAGGAGAAGGATGAGAAGAAGGAGAAGGATGAGAAGGAGAAGGAGAAGGATGAGAAGAAGGAGAAGGAGAAGGATGAGAAGAAGGAGAAGGATGAGAAGAAGGAGAAGGATGAGAAGGAGAAGGAGAAGGATGAGAAGGAGAAGGATGAGAAGAAGGAGAAGGAGAAGGATGAGAAGAAGGAGAAGGAGAAGGATGAGAAGAAGGAGAAGGATGAGAAGAAGGATGAGCAGAAGGAGAAGGATGAGAAGAAGGAGAAGGATGAGAAGAAGGAGAAGGATGAGAAGAAGGATGAGAAGAAGGATGAGAAGAAGGAGAAGGATGAGAAGAAGGACAGTTCTGTGACAGTTTCTGTCTATTTCTGACAGTTCTGGGACATTCACTCCATACAGCGGTTTCAACCGCTGTATGGAGGGAATGTCATAGAACTGTCAGAAATAGACTATTAATGACAGTTCTGGGACTGTCCTTCCATGCAGCGGTTGAAACATTGTATGTATTTGTTTCCATAAATGGATCCATTTATGGAAACAAATACATACAATGTTTCAACCGCTGCATGGAAGGACAGTCCCAGAACTGTCATTAATAGTCTATTTCTGACAGTTCCATGACATTCCCTCCATACAGCGGTTAAAACAGCTGTATGCAGTGAATGTCCCAGAACTGTCATAAATAGTCTATTTCTGATAGATCTGGGACATTCACTCCATACAGCTGTTTTAACCGCTGTATGGAGGGAATGTCATGGAACTGTCAGAAATAGACTATTAATGACAGTTCTGGGACTGTCCTTCCATGCAGCGGTTGAAACATTGTATGTATTTGTTTCCATAAATGGATCCATTTATGGAAACAAATACATACAATGTTTCAACCGCTGCATTGAAGGACAGTCCCAGAACTGTCATTAATAGTCTATTTCTGACAGTTCCATGACATTCCCTCCATACAGCGGTTAAAACAGCTGTATGCAGTGAATGTCCCAGAACTGTCATAAATAGTCTATTTCTGATAGATCTGGGACATTCACTCCATACAGCTGTTTTAACCGCTGTATGGAGGGAATGTCATGGAACTGTCAGAAATAGACTATTAATGACAGTTGTGGGACTGTCCTTCCATACAGCGGTTGAAACATTGTATGTATTTGTTTCCATAAATGGATCCATTTATGGAAACAAATACATACAATGTTTCAACCGCTGCATGGAAGGACAGTCCCAGAACTGTCATTAATAGTCTATTTCTGACAGTTCCATGACATTCCCTCCATACAGCGGTTAAAACAGCTGTATGCAGTGAATGTCCCAGAACTGTCATAAATAGTCTATTTCTGATAGATCTGGGACATTCACTCCATACAGCTGTTTTAACCGCTGTATGGAGGGAATGTCATGGAACTGTCAGAAATAGACTATTAATGACAGTTCTGGGACTGTCCATCCATGCAGCGGTTGAAACATTGTATGTATTTGTTTCCATAAATGGATCCATTTATGGAAACAAATACATACAATGTTTCAACCGCTGCATTGAAGGACAGTCCCAGAACTGTCATTAATAGTCTATTTCTGACAGTTCCATGACATTCCCTCCATACAGCGGTTAAAACAGCTGTATGCAGTGAATGTCCCAGAACTGTCATAAATAGTCTATTTCTGATAGATCTGGGACATTCACTGCATACAGCTGTTTTAACCGCTGTATGGAGGGAATGTCATGGAACTGTCAGAAATAGACTATTAATGACAGTTCTGGGACTGTCCTTCCATGCAGCGGTTGAAACATTGTATGTATTTGTTTCCATAAATGGATCCATTTATGGAAACAAATACATACAATGTTTCAACCGCTGCATTGAAGGACAGTCCCAGAACTGTCATTAATAGTCTATTTCTGACAGTTCCATGACATTCCCTCCATACAGCGGTTAAAACAGCTGTATGCAGTGAATGTCCCAGAACTGTCATAAATAGTCTATTTCTGATAGATCTGGGACATTCACTCCATACAGCTGTTTTAACCGCTGTATGGAGGGAATGTCATGGAACTGTCAGAAATAGACTATTAATGACAGTTGTGGGACTGTCCTTCCATACAGCGGTTGAAACATTGTATGTATTTGTTTCCATAAATGGATCCATTTATGGAAACAAATACATACAATGTTTCAACCGCTGCATGGAAGGACAGTCCCAGAACTGTCATTAATAGTCTATTTCTGACAGTTCCATGACATTCCCTCCATACAGCGGTTAAAACAGCTGTATGCAGTGAATGTCCCAGAACTGTCATAAATAGTCTATTTCTGATAGATCTGGGACATTCACTCCATACAGCTGTTTTAACCGCTGTATGGAGGGAATGTCATGGAACTGTCAGAAATAGACTATTAATGACAGTTCTGGGACTGTCCTTCCATGCAGCGGTTGAAACATTGTATGTATTTGTTTCCATAAATGGATCCATTTATGGAAACAAATACATACAATGTTTCAACCGCTGCATTGAAGGACAGTCCCAGAACTGTCATTAATAGTCTATTTCTGACAGTTCCATGACATTCCCTCCATACAGCGGTTAAAACAGCTGTATGCAGTGAATGTCCCAGAACTGTCATAAATAGTCTATTTCTGACAGTTCTGGGACATTCACTCCATACAGCGGTTTCCGGCAAAAAGTGTATGTGCAGAGTTCCTCTATTCTGCAGATACACTTAGAGGAGCTCTGCAGATACACTTAGAGGAGCTCTGCACATACACTTTTTTCCGGTTTGGAATTATTCTTATTTTCATCCTACTTCTTCTTCTTCTTCTTCATCCTCATCCTCATCCTCTTCTTCTTCTGAGGATGAGGATGAAGAAGAAGAAGAAGAAGAAGAAGAAGTAGGATGAAAATAAGATTAATTCCAAGCCGGCAAAAAGTGTATGTGCAGAGCTCCTCTAAGTGTATCTGCAGAGCTCCTCTAAGTGTATCTGCAGAATAGAGGAACTCTGCACATACACTTTTTGCCGGCTTGGAATTATTCTTCTTTTCATCCTACTTCTTCTTCTTCTTCTTCTTCATCCTCATCCTCAGAAGAAGAGGATGAGGATGAGGATGAGGATGAGGAAGAAGAAGAAGAATGAAAAGAAGAATAATTCCAAGCCGGCAAAAAGTGTATGTGCAGAGTTCCTCTATTTCTGACAGTTCTCTCACAGCTTCTTCACATGTACAGCGGTTGAAATATCTGTATCCTAAATGGAAACTAATAGATACAAATTGTATCTATTAGTTTCCATTTAGGATACAGATGTTTCAACCGCTGTACATGTGAAGAAGCTGTGAGAGAACTGTCAGAAATAGAGGAACTCTGCACATACACTTTTTGCCGGCTTGGAATTATTCTTCTTTTCATCCTACTTCTTCTTCTTCTTCTTCTTCTTCTTCTTCTTCTTCATCCTCATCCTCATCCTCTTCTTCTGAGGATGAAGAAGAAGAAGAAGTAGGATGAAAAGAAGAATAATTCCAAGCCGGCAAAAAGTGTATGTGCAGAGTTCCTCTATTTCTGACAGTTCTCTCACAACTTCTTCACATGTACAGTGGTTGAAACATCTGTATCCTAAATGTAAACTAATAGATACAATGTTTCAACCGCTAAACATGTGTTCCTTCTGTCAGAGAACTGTCAGAAATAGCGGAGCTCACTGCAGGGACACTTTTGCCGGCTGATCGGGAAATGTTCGATTCGCGCACCCGAAGTAGGCAAAATTTCGGTTTCGACACGAATCGAATATTTCCTGAAATTCGACTCGAATTCCGGTTCGCCTAGTTCGATTCGCTCATCTCTAATTATTACCTTTAAAGACTACTTTACATCTGAACCTATTCATGTGCATTTTCATAGCTGGTCCTACAACACTGCCAATATGCAATAAAGTTTATAAAGAAAAATACATTTAAATTGTTTGGTTCCCCAACACTTACTGATCCAAAGTTGCCCAGGTCTTCTAGATGCATCTTGGAAACGTGATGTCATCATCAAGTTTCTGCCACCTATCCTGTCCAAACCCTTAGATTGCCTAGACAGATTAGGATAGATTTTCTCAACCTTTTTAACACTTGAATAACTTTCCACATTCAGGGAACCCCTACTAATAATTACTATAGCGAAAGTTCACAGTACATTAGTTGGTCACTTAGAAGAATGTTTCTTACATATGGGGTCATTGGGAAGATTATCTCCCCTTACAGATAGCGAAAAAAATGATCGTTCATAGTGGTTACTTATCTAAGAGGCAGAAGTTGCTCAATGCTCAAGGAACATCTAGCAACCCTGAAGGAACCCAAGGGTTTCATGGAACCCTGGTGGAGAAAGGCTTGATTTGGGAGTAGAAGACTATTTTCCAAAAATGGATCTGGAAGGTTGAGGCAATTTCTGACCAGGAATTTTTAGGGAACCAATTAATTTGTTGTTTACAATTAGCAATAAATGGTTACTACAACAGCTAAATATTATAGCCAAGCTTGACAAGCTGCATCTTTGCATTCTTGGTACACCCGTATTAGGGTGACCTATGTCTCCTTTCTGTCTTGCCCTCTTTGACTGCCATAACAGTAGCAGCTTAACGAGTCTATGTCCAGTAGGTTTATGTCTTTTGTGATCAGAGCAGAGCTTTTGGTGACTGGTATAAAAAAAATTAAGTAAACACTGTAAAAGACACTGTAGGTTTTTTCCTACAACCATTTTTGTCCTGCTTTTGCACTGATCACATGACCAGAAACTTCAGTCCTTACAGCCGATCTGAAAATACTGTATTTAACATGTTAAAAGCAAAAACAGTACTATAAAAGGAAAAGGTCAACGAATACAGTAGGCCTGAATAAACACATGTGTCTTTAGTATTCTTTTAATGTCTAGCGATGGAGATTATTATTATTACAGTATTTATAAAGCGCCAATAGTTCGCTCAGCGCTTTACATTACAAAGGGAGACAGAACATGTGACAGAACAATACCAATACAATGCAAAACATGAGGGGATTGAGGGCCCTGCTCTTTCGAGCTTACAATCTAGGAGGGAGGGGATAGTGGTACAGGAGGAGATAGTTGTGGGGGATGGACTGGTAGGAAGAGTGGAGGAGGTCAGTCAAGTTAGCAGGGGGTAGGGTAGGCTTCCCTGAAGAGAGGGGTTTTCAGGGTGCACCTAAAGGAGAGGAGAGTAGGTGATAATCTGATGGGTTGGGGCAGGGAGTTCCAGAGGATGGGTGACACCTTGGAGAAGTCCTGGAGGCGGGCATGGGAGGAGGAGACCAGGGAACTAGAGAGAAGGAGGTCTTGTGAGGAGCGGAGTGTGCGTGCTGGGCGGTACTTGGATATTAGGTCAGTGATGTAGTTCGGGGCAGTATGGTGGACAGCTTTGTACGTCAATGTAGAGATCTCTGACTAAAGTGAGTTCCAAAGTGCTGAAGTCAAAGTTGGGAAAGGCCCTCTGGAGGATAACCTATCTCAGGAGGGTCAATTGTTAAAGACTTGCACAATGACTTTTAGCTTTTAAAGACTTCACCAGCAAGATCTCACCAACCATTTATACCATCTCCTTAACAAAGATACAGAAAGGTCTCTCTTCTACTGCTACATTAGTAGTCTCAATCATTCTGAATCATTGTCCATAAAAAATATTTGAGAGCTCAATAGCAGTATGGGCAATAGAAGTGGGTGTATGTGGTTCCTCGGATACATTGGTCTTGGCATTGAAGACCCTGAGAGATGCAACAAATGAGGAATCAACTGTCTGGGAAATGCCCAAACCTGAAATATCAGTTCTGGGTAGACATATCTAGCTTAAGTACTAGGTAGCAAGATAAATGAAGCTGGCTTAACCTCGGCTTCGATATTTAATTTACTCAGCTACATAGAACTACATTGCAAACACAGAACACACAAAGTGTACTCCTGTATAAATCATGGTTTAATGACTTCGTGGGATTACCAACCACACAATCAACTGTAACCTACCCTTTTCTTAGGGGTTTAGGCAGTTATTATTGAGACCTCATATTTTTTTGACATTTGAACATATAGAGCCTTGCGGTATTACAGAATGATGGATGGCTCTTAAAACATCTTTTTTTGACAAGCTCTTGACTTGCAGTAATGTTTGCACAGGTGGGGATTTAGCACTTGAAATCACAGACTGAAGAGGTATTACATTGGCGTGGGTACTAAAATAAAAAAGTACCAGAAAACCCAACATCAGAAGTTATATTATAATGCAAGTTTGCTAATAGTGTTTACAAATTTGAGGTACGCATTAAAACCGAACTTCAACTTTGCCCTTCAGTCTCGCCCAGTTGTACATGTTCCTCCCCTGTACTGCAATGGCTTACTCTGATTTTACTGCACACTGTGAGCTTCTCAAAGAATGCACCTGAAGTTGCAGCAAGTCAGATAGAGCCCGCCTCATTTTCTTGTTATTAACAATTTTTTTGGTTTTCACACATATATATATATATATACACACAAGCTGTAAATTGAAAAAGGAATACAGAAAAAGAGGGAGCACATTGATGGCCCGCCTCATTTTCATCCAATGATTTCTTCCCCAGCTGAACAGTCCCTAGCCCACACTTTTCATTCAATGGATTTCAGTTCTGTCAACCATGGAGTCTCAGGATCTCATGTGGGATTTACCTAACAGATGCCTACTTTAAGAAAGCTATGTGCAGCCCCTCCCACCAGCCATGATCTGCCTACATTGCACAGAGAAGCATGGAGTCCCAATGATTACATCACTGGGTCAAAAATTAGGTATGTATGAAACCAAAAAGGTTCTATTTAAAAATGTAATTAAAGGGGAGGGATGAACCATCCATGAAAGGCAAACTATAAGATGATTACACTTCAGCTTTAAGTTTTCCCCTCTCAATTGAGATATCTAGCACTGTAAAAAATATGCGCTTATTGTACTTTTGATACCAATAAGACCCAGGTTTTCACCCTAATCTTGAATCAATTTAGTCACATACAGGGATGGTCAAATGTAATCAAAACTGAAGATCCACACTGCCCAGGAAGGAAGATATGCAATGCTACATTTATCATATATATATATATATATATATATATATATATATTAATATATTTCCTGAACCTCTCCTTTTCCTACTCACTTCCATTTGTTTGGAACAAGCAGTGCATGTTAGTTGCAGTCATCTGCTGTGTGCCCACTACAAATCTCATAGTCCATAGCTTCCAGTCCAACTCAGGAGCAAGCAAGAGATGGTGGCTACATTGGGACCATGGAGAGCAAATGTATCCACTCTCCAGCAGAAAGGTACTTTTCTGAGTTAAAAATACATATTCAAATACAATTTTATTTTTTAAACCAGAGTTTAGAGTCACTTTAAATATAAAATTCCTAAAACCTACTCACAAACTTAGAACCTTCATGGCTTATCATCAAGAATAATCTGGCCCCAAAGACGACGACGATATGACAAGTGTCTATTTGAATAAAGCTGCATTTGTGAGACAGGTGTAAAATGTCTGCACAGTCCCAAAACAATAGGTCGCCTTCAGGTTAATGCGTTTCTAGGTGAACCCTCTTCATCAGCACCAGTGTGTTTGAACATCTGCTACATTCTATTGCTTCAATAAGCAGGAAGACTAGCAGAAATGGTCTGATAAAAAAATGAAACCTAATTAAAAAGTTTATCATAAGAAACCAATGCATCTGAGGGCTATTTTGTCATTTGTTGGTATGGTGCACACAGCATGTAAGGGGAAAGGATTAGATCCGATTTATATAGTCCATGCTGATTGCTCCACACGGATATTTAACCAATTCAATACCGGGCAATTATACACCTTCCTGACCAGGCCAGTTTTCAGGTTTCAGCGCTCTCACACTTTGAATGACAATTGCGCGGTCATACAACAATTGTACCCAAACTAAAATTTTATCATTTTCTTCACACAACTACAGCTTTCTTTTGGAGGTATTTAATCAACATGGGGTTTTTATTTTTTGCTAAAGTAACAAAAAAAGACCAAAAATTTTGAAAAAAAATAAGTTTTTTTTTGTTTCTGTTATAAAAGTTTGCAAATAAATAATTGTTCCTTCATAAATTTAGGGCCGAGATGTATTCTGCTACATGTCTTTGGTGAAAATAACCCAAATTAGGATGTATTTTTTAGTTTGTAGGAAAGTTATAGAGTTCACAAACTATGGTATAGATCTGAATATTGATCAATCCTGAAGTACTGACAGCCAATCTAATTTCGTGAGGTCCAAGAATGTCAGAACAGTACAGATATCCACCAAATGACCCCTTTTGCAAAGTAGACAGTCCGATTGTACTTCATAAGAGGGCATGGCGAGTTTTTGAAGTTGTATTTTTTTTGTCATAATTTTTTGGAAAATGAAAAAAATTTTAAAATTTTGTTTCACTATTTTTTTCTTACATATTGTCACCAGTGCAGTACAGCATCATCATATAACTGGCATGGCAAGTGATCAGGGACACTGACTGGTGACAGTATGAAAAAAAAAAAATTATATTTTTTTAAAATTTATTTTTATTATTTTTTATTTCAATTTTTTTTCTTTTTTTAGATTTTTTGTTCATATTTCACTGTGACCAAAGTAGTACAATGTTACCATAGTAACATTGTACTACTTTGGGGAAGTGATCAGTATTTTTTTTTTTTTTACACAATTTGCTTATAGCAAAGAATTACTTTGCTATAAGCAAGCATTTACCTGAATGACATCGATTCATTCAGGGTTTTTTTTTTTTTTTTTTGTGCTGAGCTGTGATTTGGCCACAGCTAATCACATGACATGTGCATGTGATTAGCTGTGACCATTCACAGCTAGGCAGTAGTATACAATGGATGGCATTATTATTATTATTATTATTATTACTACGAGTTTATATAGCGCCAAAGGGTTTGCTCAGCGCTGTACAATAGGGGGGGACAATACATGGCACAGTACAACAAAGACAGACAGCGTACGAGGGGTAAGAGGGCCCTACTCTTACGAGCTTACAATCTAGGAGGGAGGGGGTAAAGGTACAGTAGGAAGTGGCTGGGGGGGATGAAGTGGTAGGAGGAATGAGGGAGGATGGCCGTTAGGTGAGGGTGGGGTAGGCTTCCCTGAAGAGATGGGTTTTGAGGGAGCGCCTGAATGTGAATAGAGAAGGCGACAGTCTGATGGATTGGGGCAGTGAGTTCCAGAGGATGGGGGAGGACCTGGAGAAGTCCTGCAGTCGTGCATGGGAGGAGGAGACCAGGGAGCAGGATAGAAGGAGGTCCTGTGAGGAGCGAAGGGTACGGGTAGGGTGGTACCTGGTGATCAGATTGGTGAGGTAGTCAGGGGCAGTGTTGTGAACGGCTTTGTAGGTCAGGGTAAGGAGTTTAAATTTGATGCGTTGGGCAATCGGGAGCCAGTGGAGGGAGAGGCAGAGGGGGGTGGCAGAGGTGGAGCGGGTGGTAAGGTGGATGAGTCTGGCAGCTGAGTTCAGGATGGTCTGGAGCGGGGAGAGCCTGCACTTGGGTAGGCCAGTGAGGAGGGAGTTGCAGTAGTCAAGGCGTGAGATGATGAGGGAGTGTACTAGAAGTTTGGTGGTGTCTGGGGTGAGGAAGGAGCGGATCTTGGCAATGTTGCGAAGATGGAGCCTGCATGAGTTTGTGAGTGATTTGACATGCGGTTGGAGGGAGAGGTTCGCGTCAAGAATGACGCCAAGGACTTTGGCTTGCGGGGCGGAAGTGATAGTGGAGTTGTTGGTGATGATGGATAGGATGGGGGGGGGGGTGTGGGCAGGGGGAAAGACGAGAAGCTCGGTTTTGGAGAGGTTAATCTTGAGGAAATGTAGCGACATCCAGTCTGAGATGTCATTTAGGAGGTGAGTGATGCGGGCGGAGATAGTGGGGGTGAGGTGAGGGGTGGAGAGGTAGATTTGGGTGTCGTCAGCATAGAGGTGATAGTTGAAGCCGTGAGATTGTATGAGTTTGCCCAGGGAGGAGGTGTAGATGGAGAAGAGAAGGGGTCCAAGGACAGAGCCTTGGGGGACCCCAACAGAGAGGGGGAGGGAGGGGGAGGTGGCACCATTGTAGGTGACACTGAAGGAGCGTCGGGATAGGTAGGATGAGAACCAAGAGAGAGCAGCATCTCCGATGCCAAGGGAGAGTAGTTTATTAAGAAGGAGGGGGTGGTCAACTGTGTCGAAGGCCGCAGAGAGGTCCAGGAGAAGGAGGACAGAGTAGTCGCCCTTGGCTTTGGCGTTGAGTAGGTCGTTAGTGATTTTGAGGAGGGCGGTTTCAGTGGAGTGTAGGGGACGGAAGCCGGACTGTAGAGGGTCAAGGAGGTTATTGTCAGTAAGGTGGGAGCTTAGGCGATCGTAGACTAAGCGTTCAAGGAGCTTGGAGGTGAGTGGCAGCAGGGAGATGGGTCTGAGGTTGTTGGGGTCCGCGGGATCCAGGGAGGGCTTTTTGAGGATGGGGGTGATATGCGCGTGCTTTAGGGGGGAGGGGAATACGCCAGTAGAGAGGGAGAGATTGAAGATGTGGGTGAGGGAGCGGATGAGGGAAGAGGGGGGTGACCGGAGGAGTTGAGAGGGGATAGGGTCCAGGGGGCAGGTAGTGAGGCGGGCTTTTGAGAGGACTTTGGCGACTTCCTCAGTAGTGACAGGGCTGAGGGAGTGCAGTGCGGGGGGGGTTATGGTGGGCGGGGCATTGGGAGAGGAGGGGGGCAGTGCGGTTGTGAGGGCAGAGGAGGGGGGAGATGAAGGGGTGACGGGGGCGAGGAGGCTAGGTGGGGAGGTAGATTGCAAGTTGACGATGTCCTTACGGATAGCGTCAATCTTGTTGTGGAAATGGGTGGCAATTTCGTGGGCGGTGAGAGAGGTACTGAGTGGAGGAGGGGGGGGGGAGAGCAGGGAGTTGAAGGTGGAGAAGAGTCGGCGGGGGCAGGAGGAGAGGGTGTTTATTAGGTTAACAAAGTAGGCCTGCTTGGCGGCGTGGAGGGAGGAGGTGTAGATAAGAAATGCAGATTTGTAGAGGGAGAAAGTATGAGGGGACCTGGTTTTGCGCCACAGTCTCTCCAGTGCGCGACTGCGACGTTTGAGGCGTTTAGTGCTGTCGGTCTGCCAGGGTTGAAGCGGTCTGGGTTTGATGATGCGTGTGGTAAGGGGTGCCAGAGAGTCTAGGGCAGCTGACAGTGAGTCATTGTACAAGGTGGTGGCTATGTCAGGACATGACAGTGAGAGGATGCTGTCGTGTAGGCAGTCGGCGGCAGAGTGGAGGATGGCATA
This sequence comes from Staurois parvus, assembly GCF_062004578.1. Lineage (NCBI taxonomy): Eukaryota > Metazoa > Chordata > Amphibia > Anura > Ranidae > Staurois > Staurois parvus. The sequence continues at coordinate 4,665,993 of NW_028318523.1, forward strand.
AATGAAACCATCCATTGTATACAACTGTCATGTGACCTGCTGCGCATGTGCGGGAGGACGCCATATGGCGTCCACCCGGAACGCTGATGACATTTGGCGCCCGCCATTTGGCCATAGGGCAGGCGGCAAATGCTTAAATAGTGAAATTACCACATTTAAAATAAGTTAAAAAGTTGCATTTCTTTTATCACAAGGTAAAAATTGATGTTTTGGAGCTGTGCTACCTTAGCATGCCTCCAAAACATCCATTTATACCCTGGTGTGAATAAATATATACAAGGATTTATCTCTTCATCACAGTATGTGATTGTGACTCACAAGCTGACAATGGCGGGAGCTCTATCTTATATTAACAGCCATCTTGGGCTAAAGGAGACCTAACTTTTTTGGGTGGTGGACTAATCAAACCATTCCTACTGTGCATTGTAAAATATTAGCTTTATCACCATTTCTATATTTGTTTGAAGGTGGCATTAAAGGCATAATCCCCCACATGCTTTATATCCCTATGTCAAACACAAGGCCTGCAGGCCAGATCTGGCCTGTCAGGCCATTTCACGTGGCCCTCACATCTCTCCTGCAGCTCCCCCCCCCCCTTATCACTGCTCTCACCTGGTCTCAGCAATCAGCAGCAGAGAGGAGGACAGAACTCCTCCACAGATCCTGTGCTTCTCCATGCAGCCATGAAGAGGCTCATCTCTGCCCCCCATCTCAGCAATCAGCAGCAGAGAGGACAGAATTCCTTTTTACAGATCCTGCACCTCTCTTCGCAGTTGAACCCAACCTCATCTTCACCTTCCTGGGGCTCAGCATTCAGCAGACTCTGGCAGCTGACTCCAGCCTTCCTCTGGGCCTTCTTCAGACTCTGCACTTTCAGCTACCCAGCATCACTCCCAGCTTCTTCCCGACAGCAGCACAAGGGAAGGGGGTTTGCACTGTGATGTAAGGGAGGGTGGGGGATTCTTGACTTTTGATGGTGGGGGCTCCTGACATCTGGTGTAAGGAAGGTAGGGCGCTCTAGATATTTAGTCTTACAGATACAACCGGCCCTTTGAGGGCAACCATAATGCTGATGCGGCCCACGAAAAGTTGAGTTTGACCCACTGCCCTATTTTACAGTATATCTCTATGTGCAATGACATGAATATGTGAATGGATCCATATCTGTACAGCCCCTTGTAAACAAAAGCCGGACCCTTCATATAAAATGATTCACACAGAAATTATTATATCGGTATGATCACCCCGATAGCTAAATTTCTCCACCAGGTCACACCTGGATAGTAAAAAACCTACTATGGCAACTTCAAGCTAAGATCCTGGAGCTCCATGAATGCTAGGTCTCCAAAAAGCAGTAACAAATGTCAGTTTATTTTTTTTTTTACTGACAAAAACACCAAAAGATCTGGAAAACAAAAATATTTTGACAATTTTTGATCCATGTTTACTGGCCCTTTAAATGAGGAAAGGTATTGAGAACACTTTCAAACACTGTCATAAAACTGTGTGTAGGCAGCAGCTAAAAAATAACTGCTTAGGGCAGCAAAAAGAAAAAAATATATATAAAAAATAAATATAAGAAAAAAAAAGCTGGCTGGCATCAGAAGCTTTATTGCTGACCTGTGCAAAATGCTCTTTCAAATAAATATTTCATAGGTTCATATGAATATTTTAAGCATGACAACTACACATAAACACAAAGAGGGAGAGTGCTCAAATTCACTCATGAAAGACTATTAAATCATCAACTGGCTCCTGACAGAATCCACTGTATATGGCAACAGTGAGAGGCTGGGAGACAGTTACAGCGATTTCAAGACTGCTAATTTAACTTGTCTTGAAACCAACCAATACTCAACGTGTCATCATCACTGTCATAGCGCTGAAGTCTGAAAAGCCTCCAACCTAAAGCAGAAAAGGTCTTCAAGTGCCACCCTTCTTGTCTGCCGCTTGAAAATCTAATTGGTTCTGTTGACAGGCTTGGGAATTGTTAGAGAAGATCTCCGTTTAATCTCCAAGGGGCGAGCTCACAGCTCCATATCCATCTCGTAGCTCGGGCTCCTTAGCTGTCGCAAAGTGACTCTGATGACGGGGCAAAGCTCCTCTGTTTCAGCTGTCTTGTGACTTCTGTTAAGTCAAATTCAATAAAGTTTGTCACTCAATAATCTGAGAGGCAGCCAACAAAACCGCTTTGATCAATAACAGCTTGCTTCCTTTGCGCTTGGGAAGGTGACCTATTAAAGATTAAAACCACACCTGCTGCTTTCAGCTCCGAACATCTTTTTACTTTCAAAAAAAGAAAATCCGTCCATTAAGAGATGTTTAGCTATTTCTAGTAGACATAAATATTTCATAATTGAAACTGAATATATGATTAAAAAGCTAGTAGGCAAGTGTGGGTAATGCTGAACTAGAAAAATGTGAAGTCTTTGGAATAAAACCAGCTTTTTTTTTTTCTTTTTCCAAGACATACTATGAGAACAGCAATTAGTTCTTACCGCCCCCGGCCTTCGGCTCATGGAAATTATTCAATACTACTTATAATATACACTTTTAACCATCATCGTTCAAATTCATGCACTTTGCAAAAACTGGATTTAGTTTTCAGTTTTTGTTCGATGTGCATGCCTTGTTTATTTTAGTACAAGCAAAATGCATGGGCAAGAGGGAATTCGTTGAGGTCAACGGGACCAGTGTGTTGAAAAAAAAAAAGTTCTACATGTTGCATTCTAGGTATACTGAGCTACATTTTACCATCAACAGTTTTCAAAAACAGAATTCAGTACATCTAGAATGTATGCTAATGCAACATACTTTATTGTAAGTATTATGGTATACAGCGCCTTGAAAAAGTATTCATATCTCTTGAAATTTTCCACATTTTGTCATGTTACAACCTAAAAAGTAAATGTATTTTATTGGGATTTTATGTGATAGATCAACACAAAGTGGCATATTATTGTGAAGTGGAAGGAAAATGATAAATGTTTTTCAAACTTTCTTACAAATAAATATCGGAAAAGTGTGGCGTGCATTTGTATTCAGCCCCCTATTTTGTATTCAGCTATTTTATACAGCTGTTCTTTGAAGTCTTCAGAGGTTTGTTAGAGAACATTAGTGAACAAACAGCATCATGAAGGTCAAGGAACACACCAGACAGATCATGGATAAAGTTGTGGAAACGTTTAAGCAGGGTTAGGTTATAACCAAAATATCTCAAGCTTTGAACAACTCACGAAGCACTATTCAATTCATCGTCCAAAAATTGAAAGAGTATGGCACAACTGCAAACCTACAGCAAGACATAGCTGTCCACCTAAACTGACAGGTCGGGCAATGAGAGCATTAATCAGAGAAGCAGCCAAGAGGCCCATGGTAACTCTGGAGGAGCTGCAGAGATCCACAGCTCAAGTGGGAGAAACTGTCCACAGGACAACTATTAGTCGTGCACTCCACAAATCTGGCCTTTATGGAAGAGTGGCAAGAAGAAAGCCATCATTGAAAGAAAGCCATAAGAAGTCTCGTTTGCTGTGTTCCCCACATGGCTTCTCACAAACTGCAAACATGTGGAAGAAGGTGCTCTGGTCAGAGGACACTATGTGTGGCGGAAAACTAACACTGCACATCACCCTGAACACACCATCCCCATCGTGAAACATGCTTAGGGCAGCATCTTGTTGTGGGGTTGCTTTACTTCAACAGGGACAGGGAAGCTGGTCAGAGTTGATGGAAGATAGATGGAGCCAAATACAGGGCAATCTTAGAAGAAAACCTGTTAGAGTTTGCAAAAGACTTGAGACTGGGGTGGAGGTTCACCTTCCAGCAGGACGACAACCCTAAACATACAGCCAGAGCTATACAATGGAATGGTTTAGATCAAAGCATATTCATGTGTTAGAATGGCCTAGTCAAAGTCCAGACCTCAATCTAATTGAGAATCTTTGGCAAGACTTTTGCCAAGAAGAATGGGCAAAAAGTTCCCTCTCTAGATGTGCAAAGCTGGTAGAGACATTACCCAAATGATTTGCAGCTGTAATTGCAGCAAAAGGTGGTTCTACAAAGTATTGACTCAGAGGGGCTGAATACAAATGCACGCCACACTTTTCAGATATTTATTTGTAAAAAATGTTGAAAAGTATTTATCATTTTCCCTCCACTTCATAATTATGTGGCACTTTGTGTTGGTCTATCACATAAAATCCCAATAAAATACATTTACGTTTTTGGTTGTAACATGACAAAATGTGGAAAATTTCAAGGATTATTAATACTTTTTCAAGGTACTGTATATGAGCTCTCAGTTTAATGCCTGTTGAGATGGTTTTCAATATTCAGAAATGTTTTATTTAAATTAGCTCTCCTTCTCCAGTGTAGGTTTGAATTTCATTGGCAGCAGGGGAGCATTATAGATAGTTATTATGCAAGGTCCTTTAATAAATAAGGCCCAGCAATTTCATTTAGACACACATCATTGTCAGGGGAGCAATACGGATTCAATTTTTATATAAAAACTTAGCAGCTATGGCTCATGAGTTCTTATTAGACTCAAAGCACACAGTAGTTTGGCCAACCCTCCTGGCAGAGACCTAGGCTGGAACTGTGAGCTGGCTTAGGGTGCACCTGGATCCGAGAAGGAGCACTAACTGCCTGCACTGACCAGAAACATTTGAAGGATATCAGAATTTGCTATCTTGAACCTATTCCCTATGATGGCAAACAAAAATGTCACATTCATCATTCATTTGTATATACACAACCAATTGATGCTTTATTTCAGCATGTATTCAGCATTGTATTTCTAAGGAGCAACAGCACACAAAGGAACAACATTTTAACCTCTATCAATTTAGAACAATGATAGAATAAATGAACAGTAGCGTCTGATTTTTTAGAGGTTGAAGCACTCTGCAGGCAGGTCTTTGCCTTATTAAACATAGCATATCAACATTAATAGTGTGTGCCATAAAAGAAGCACATACTTTTGCTACTGCAAAACTTTTTGTTATGAAACCTTTATTGATTAGATGATCCACCCCCAGCTACAGCTGTACATGCTTTCTTTGTGAATAACTTCATAGTAAAGCCAGAATCAGGATACCTGTAAAAAACCGAACCATGTATTTCTCTCATGATAGGTAGATATAAGCTGACAGGTAGATCTAGACTTAGTCAGAGAGATCTACGACTAAGTCTGGGTAAGTGAAATGCGTCAAAGGGGGGAAAGATGTGATGTGTACTGAATAGGAAATACACTTCCAGATTCTGTTACTTAATTAGAGTGCGGCCCTTTTATTTGTAACACCATCTCTTACATGGAGCAAAAATGGGCTTCTATGGCTTTTGAACCCAACTGTCAGCCTCATGGGAGAACAACCAGGCAGCTTGATGCAACAGACTTTCAAGTTTCTTCGAACAGGTTAAAGGACATGTCCAAGTTTGACTAAACTAATGCTTCTTTGGCTTTTCGAACCCAACTGTCTGCCTCATGGGAGAACAACCAGGCAGCTTGATGCATCAGAGTTTCAAGTTTCTTCGAACAGGTTAAAGGACATATCCAAGTTTGACTAAACTAATGCTAATCCACTTGCAAGCCTTCCTCAACAAAACTGAACTAACCCCACTGTGTTACATCTGCGGCCATGTCCAGATGTTAAAATACTGGTGATTACATTTTCTTGAGCGCTGGTCATGCCTGCCCACTGAATCCCCATTGACTTGCATGAGGCCATATACTGAATCTGGAGATACCAACTTTTTGGCCGTAGGAGTGGTCAGAGTGAAAGAGAATTTCATCTCCGAAAATGTTAACACCAGACCAGCCCGTGGAAGTAAGCAAGTGGCTAGGGAGGGGAGAGAACTTAGTCCAGATTTGTTTAGTTTTGTGTATCTCCAATCAAACCATTTGTTTAGCTTTGGGAGGTAAAATGTTTACGGGTATGGTCAAGAACATTTGTGGGTTTTTTTGGCTTCAGCTGGCTTTGTTGTTTTTTCTGCACAAACATTTCTCTGAAACAGCTATGACAATAACAAATAGCCCAAAAAATTTTTGCTCCCTATCAGGATTAACAAATCCTAAAAACCAATAGTCAGCAACTCTATACAAATAAAATATTCAGTTTTGTTGTTGATAGCAGTAGCACATTTTCTCTCATTCCTTAAAATGGAATTTCAGCCAAATTCTTCAACCTAAAATTCAATGCTAAACCTACTGTCAGCCCCATTCTAAGCCTAATCTATCCAACCCTGTAAAGAAAAGATTGCTATACTTACCTATTCTGAAGCTGCTCTGGTCCAGTCTCCAGCGGCGGCTTCTATGTACAGAGAGAAAGCCGACAACGGCTGTGAAATGAATAGGAGATGACATCTCTGAGACTTACTATGGGGCAGTTCACCCTGGGACAAGACCGGAGCAGCTTCAGAATCGGTAAGTATAGTGATCTTTTCTTTACAGGGTTAGATAAATTAGGCTTAGAATGAGGCTGGGAGTAGGTTAAGTGTTAGGTTTTGGCTGAACTTCCATTTTAAATTTACCTATTGGTCCCTATATTAGGCTTTTACATTCCTGAAGTCTGTATACATTTTTTCACCCTAGCAATACAAAACAAAAAGTGTATTACTACAAATTTTCTGTGCAAAATACAAATGTATACTGTATGTGTAAGAAAAGTGATAGGCACAGTACAGACTGGGGAACCCAGGGATCCTTTCCATCATTCACCAAATGTGCACTAACATTATGGTCTATACAAAAAAAAGCATTTCTTCTCTCAATACATCTAGTTTTCCCTCTGCTATCTGCTGTTTGAGCCTTTAGTAGGATTTTAAGGATTGATTACGCTCTTTCAGTATCTTATCTATAAGGCAGAATGAAATATCTTAAACTTAGGAGAGTCACAGTGAAGCAGTGAATGCTCACAGACAAATAGTTACTGGAAATATTTACGAAAATTTCAAGAATGGATATTTTTTTTACATAATTTCATTGGTCTAGCTTGGACCAGTGTAACTATGTATATACCATACCTAGCTGATGCCCCTAAAGCTGGAAGTCACTAACGTAGAGACCACTGCTCCAGTGACCTCCACTTGATTCAGGGTCCCGTATCGAGTAGCTGTCCTACTGCATTCTGAAGACAGCAAGTTGGCCGCTCGGCACAGGCCCCATTTAGAGAATGCTTTGCATTTTCTGAATTAACGCAATGTTCTATGATTTGAAGAAGTTGAGTTCACACTCTCCAACTCTCCCAATCAGACAGAGCATTGTATTCATTCAAACAATACAAAGAATTTTCTGAATGGGGCCGTGCTGAGCAGTCGACCTCCTGTGTTCAGAATGCAGCAGGGCAGCTGCTCGGCACGGGGCCCAGAAAGCAAGTGGAGATCACTGGAATAGTGGTGTCTATTTCAGTGATTTCCAGCTTCCAGGGGCATTAGCCAGGTATGGAATATACACGGGTTACATGGGTACAAGCTAGACCAGGGTAACTTTTCCAAAAATACTGTACATCATGCCTGGAATTCTATCAATTTACTTTTGCAAGAAAAATGTTTGCAAACATTTCGCTGGATTTTTGCATGAACAGCGAGATCTAAATCCAAATTAAAATAGACTGGGCATAGGTGCCTCAATTTTTAGCTATGCAGTCCACAAGAGACAGAGAGACTCCCCAACCACACTATTATTTATTGCAGCCTTTTTCAACCGGGGTGCCCAAGCACCCTAAGGTGCCATCAGGTTTCTTCAGGGGTGCCTTGGCAAAATGCCTAAAAATTGGCCCAAAATTGTATACACATTAGCAAGTGGATCAAGCCTGCCTTTTAGCATACAAATCCACAGGTTGATTATGCACCATTACTACTATCCAGCCACCGACATCATAACAACCAATGACATCATTGGTTAATAAGGAGGACATTGGGTGCCTGCACATCATCCTTGTTCGCTGCTTCACTGGCTCCTCTCCATCATCACTGGGGTCACAGTAGCTGAGTGAGGGAGAGAAACATTGTGCAGTGTATTTGCTTTGGAAAAATAAATCGCCTCTAAAGTTGGGTGCCCTACGTGAGTGGCTGTTGCTGCTATATGAAAAACGACTTAGTTGTTACTTTTTATAATGGGGTGCCTTCAGATTGTGTATACATTTTACAGGTTGCCTTTACTGAAAAAAGGTTGAGAAACACTGCCCTATTGTATTCAGACAGCTGCAACTCCCGTGGCTGGTGGCACTGTGAATGCATCTGATAGGAATCACCGGTCACCCAACAATTTTCCACTTGGCTCATTTGACTTTTTAACAAACTTTTGTGGAGCGGTTGGTGCTTACAGGATTTGGCTTGAAATTTGAACGATTAAGCAGGAATTGGCTGATTTAAGCTGTCTTTATTTTTGCAAAACAAACACAGAAAACATTGCATATATTTATTTAATAAATGGATTAACCCACTGACTGCCAAGGATGTAATATTATTGGCCTCTGTTGTATCCAGTCCTAAGTGGTCAATGACATGCAATTTACCATGGAAACCAGTATTACGTTATACACAGTGTGATTTCAGCCCATTCATTTTGAATGGGCTGAAATCGCACTGCACCAAAAGTAGTGCATGCACTACTTTTGGAGACTCACTGCAACTGGATCGCAGGGTACTTTTGTACCTTGCGATCTGGTTCGGGCAAGCGCACCATGCTTGCAATCTCCCTTTGGGGTATCATCGCTCTGTCAACCACTGCAGATCGCAAGGTCAGTGCTTTCTGAGAGAGGTATGGGAAATTCACATGGAACACAGGTCTCCTGCTCTTCATTCCAGTGTGAACGGACAGTAATGATATAAGGGAAATCAGTGATGGTGCTTTAAGGAAGGTGTTAATTTCTATAACATGTATCAATGTATTCACATTCAAAAGATTTTATTGGATTAAAAAAGGAAAAAAAGAATACATTTTCTTTGATATATGATTTTTTTTGTGATTTACAAGTGTGGTACACATAAAATTTCAACTAGTTCCTTTTTCTTTGATTTTTTTCATACATTGGTTAAACGGTCATAAAATAGTAACCTTAACATTTAAAAGGATCAGGGATTGGATACATCTATAGTAAAGTAAAATACTCCTTTAATTACCTTTCTGCAGTAAAAAAATAGAAAATATTGAACTATTTTTATATTAAAAATTACAGAATGAGAACTAAAAAAAAAAAACAATATTTCTGCTGTCTAGTGCTAATAAACATGATATAATGTTAATGAAGATCGCAGCTATTATAAACACAACGACAGGAAATTTTTTGGCTCGTAGTGTACAAACCGTTGGAACGCAGTGCCTGGCAGATAAGACATTCTAACAAAGTTAGCAGTCATCAAATGCAAACATGCAAGTAATAACCCATCATCAGTGTTCTCCTACTGTTTTCATTTATTCCACTCCTGTAAACAAGGTGTATGTAATGTTAGGTGTTGAAGACATTGTCATACATTACAAAGCTTTTAGTTGGCCAGTTGAGGCATGAAAACATCTCTCGTTTCAATTCAAAGAATGATTCTCTAGCTTTTAAAAATTATTCTCGTGAATGGATGCAAATGCACGCCTTGATGATTGTTTTATAAAAGGTGGAAACACAGCAGTAAACCTACTACTTAAAGTGTATGCAAAAAATATATACATATAGAAATAATATATGTGTAATTATGTAAATGTAGCATATATATATATATATATATATATATATATTTATTTATATAAATATATATATATATATATATATATATATATATATATACACAAGCATGTGCATAAGTAGTTTATAAAGATAATACAGATCGTCTGTTACCCTACATCATCAGCATATTCTGTGCAGCAACTTTAAAGTGTATTTCATTTTGATCTTCATTATGAATTGTAACTAGATTTGAACAGGGTTAATTATAGCAAATATAGCTGTCCAGCCCCCTTATAAACAAAAAGAGAATTATAATTATATATCCTTGCTGGATGGTCCAAATTGAAGCCCCTCAAAAAGGAAAGTTGCAATTTCTTATTTTTTTTTTTAATTATGCTACTTGAATGGGGAAAATTAACAAATATAAAGCAGGCTGCAAAAATAAAAATGCACTTTAACCACTTGACCTTTGGAAGGTAATACCTTCCCCCCTTCACGACCAAGGCATTTTTTGCTTTTCGTCACTGTGCTACTTTAACTGGCAATAGCACGGTTATGTAATGCTGTACCAAAATGAAATTGATATAATTTTTTTTTTCATACCAGTAGGGCTTTCTTTCTGTGGTATTTGATCACCACTGGGTTTTTTATTTTTATTGTATAAATGAAAATTGTGAAATAAAACAATATTTTCTACTTTCGGTTATAAAATGTATCCAATAAAAAAAAAATTAAAAATCAAATGTCTTCATAAATTTAGACCAAAATGAATTCAGCTGCGTGTCTTTAGTAAAAAAAAAAAAATCCTAAAAAGTGTATATGAAAGTTATAAGTTATATCGTTTACAAACTGTAGTATATATACTGGAATTTACACAGCTATAACCCAATACTGGTAATGGCGGTGATCAGCGATTTATAGCAGGACTGTGATACTGTGGCGGGCAATCTGGCACTACTACTAACAGACCCTTGCTGGGAAGTACACTAACTGACATTGACCTCAATAGTGACACTAAAGCTGGGTACACAATATAAATAAACTGGGCGAATGATTGCACAGTATTCCTCAATGTTTCACAGCAAGTCCAATTCGAGGTTGGTACTAATTGTATAAAATTCTTGAATGACAAAATGACAAAGGGTTTTTTTTAGTTTGAAGAACAAAACATTGTAGCATAGATTATGTTTATGGTTTCTGATCATGCACAGTCTTTCGTATCGGATTTTTCTTGAATGAAAACACATTAATCAAAAATCATTAGTTCCATTCATGTACTAGAAACATTTTGGAGTTTATCCCTTTGAAATTTTTGTTTGGAAAGTGTAATTTGGATGTTGAAACTTGTGTACACACTGTACGAAAATTGAATGATTGTTCCTTGTACAAAATTTTTCTTCTGATTTTCTCATAGTGTGTGCTCCACTTAATATAGTGATCAGATCCTGTACAATAGTGTACATTGTCACTGTAGTAATGACACTGGCTGGGAAGGGGTTAATATCTAGGGGCAATCAAGGGGTTCACTGTGTGCCTAACAAGTGTAATGTGTGTAATATGTGCTGCATTTACTAAGAGATCTGGCTGTTTTTTTCTCCTCGATTTTCAGCAAAGAGAAAAATCAGCCAGATTGCAGTCTGTGTACAGAGTCCTGTGTGTTTGTAAACACGGGACTCTGTTCTGTGATTGGCCAGAGTCAATAAGTTGGTATACAGCCAAATCATTGGGTGTAACTGGCTGACCGACTTGTGCTATAATCAATCACAGCACAGATCGGCAGGGGGCACACGCCCCAAACCCGGAAACAGGCTTGCTACATACATGTATGTGGCGGTGCCTGCACTTGCCACTCGCTCACAGTGGATTTACTGTGAGCGGGTCAGCAAGTGGCCAAAGATGAACTCCAAGCAGATGAAAAGACACAAATAATGCAAGGTAATCATTTATAAAATAGGAAACTTGCAGTTAGTGCACGTAGGTGAATTTGACAAACAACACAGGACTCTGAACGAAGAGCAGCGATGTGGCTGTTTTTTTCTCCCTGCAAAGCAGGGAGATAAAGCAGTCACATCTAGTAGTAAAAGAAGCACACACTACAGGTTAGACCCACAGTTAACCCTTTGATTGCCCCTAGATGTTAACCCCTTCCCAGCCAGTGCCATTAGTGCAGTGGCACTGATCACTGTATTAGTGTCACTGGAGATGTCAGTGACATTTAGTTCCCACCCAGTGTCAGTTTTCCCATCACAGTCCTACTTTAAGTCGCTGATTACTGCCATTACTAGTATAAAATAAATAAACATTCCAGTATATATACACCATAGTTTGCAGAAACTGTAACTTTTGAATAAATCAATCAATATACACTAACACCCTGGTCACATCAAAGCCGATGTTGAAATTGTGCAACTTACAGTGAAGTTGCACGATTTCAAAGTAGGGCGACTTGCTAATTAGAGGTGCGATTTGCAAGACAACTGACACAGATGTCTATGCAAATCGCACCAAAAGTAGTGCATGTACTGCTTTAGAAAAATCTAATAGCGGACAATAGGGTGCAACTTGGCATATGATATGCAAATCACATGCCAAGTCGCACCCGATGTGACCGGGGTTTTATTGGGATTTCTTTTTCCCAAAGACGTGTAACATATTATATTTTGGCCTATATCTATGAAGAAATTTGATTTTTAATTTTTTTTTATGCTATATGCTATATACAGTGGGTTTTTTTTCAAAATTTTCGATCTTTTTTGTTTATATATTAAAAAAATAAAAAACTCAGTGGTGCTCATTTACCACCAAAAGAAAGCTCAATTTGTGTGGAAAATAATGATATAAATTTAATGTGGGTACAGTGTTGCATGATCGTGCAAATGCCAATTAAATTAGCACAGTGCTGAATAGCAAAATATACCCTGCTCATGAAGGGGATAAAATCTTCCACGTGGATAACAAACCTCCAGCATGTTTATGGGGCAATACAGGATAAACCTTCTAGAAATAAGTGACGCCATGTTACTGCTCAGAAACTGTTACATTGTTACTTCATGAGAAGACGGTAATACCAATAATAATATAGAACTGTTTTCTCTGAGTCTATCTAAGGTTTATCCTATGTTGAGCTCTGATGAAGGGGAAGTGGCATCCTCCCTGAAACGCGCTGAATGTGTTAATATGACTTATTTACCAACAATTAAAATTACATTGAACGCGTTCATTTGTTTTTTGTCTAGTGCTCCTATCTCTATGGTTGTAACTTAAACTGGTGTCATACACTTGAATGTGCTATGTGATGGGGTTTTATATACAGTATCTCACAGAAGTGGGTCCACCCCTCACATTTTTGTATTTTATTATATCTTTTCATGTGACAACACTGAAGAAATTACACTTTGCTACAATGTGACGTAGTCAGTGTACAGCTTGTATAACAGTGTAAATTTGCTGTCCCCCCAAAATAACTCAACACACAGCCATTAATGTCTAAACCGCTGGCAACAAAAGTGAGTACACTCCTAAGTGAAAATGTCCAAATTGGGCCCAAAGTGTCAATATTTTGTGTGGCCACCATTATTTTCCAGCACTGCCTTAACCCTCTTGGGCAAGGAGTTCACCAGAGCTTCACAGGTTGCTACTGGATTCCTCTTCCACTCCTCCATGACGACATCACAAAGCTGGTGGATGTTAGAGACCTTGCGCTCCTCCACCTTCCATTTGAGGATGCCCTACAGATGCTCAATAGGGTTTAGGTTTGGAGACATGCTTGGCCAGTCCATCACCTTTACCCTCAGCTTCTTTAGCAAGGCAGTGGTGGTCTTGGAGGTGTGTTTGGGTTTGTTATATTGGAATGCTGCCTTGCGGCCCAGTCTCCAAAGAGAGGGGATCATGCTCTTCTTCAGTATATCACAGTACATGTTGTCATTCATGGTTCCCTCAATGAACTGTAGCTCCCCAGTGCCGACAGCACTCATGCAGCCCCAGACCATGACACTCCCACCACCATGCTTGACTGTAGGCAAGACACACTTGTCTTTGTACTCCTCACCTGGTTGCCGCCACACACGCTTAATACCATCTGAACCAAATCAGTTTATCTTGGTCTCATCAGACCACAGGACATGGTTTCAGTAATCCATGCCCTTAGTCTGCTTATCTTCAGAAAACTGTTTGCGGGCTTTCTTGTGCATCATCTTTAGAAGAGGCTTCCTTCTGGGACGACAGCCATGCACACCAATGTGATGCAGTGTGCGGCGTATGGTCTGAGCACTGACAGGCTGACCACCCCACCCCTTCAACCTCTACAGCAGTGCTGGCAGCACTCATACGTCTATTTCCCAAAGGCAACCTCTGGACGCTGAGCACATGCTCTCAACTTCTTTGGTCAACCACGGTGAGAGCTGTTCTGAGTGGAACCTGTCCTGTTAAACCGCTGTTTGGTCTTGGCCACCATGCTTCAGTTTCACGGTCTCAGCAATCTTCTTATAGCCTAGGCCATCTTTATGTAGAGCAACAATTCTTTTTTCAGATCCCCAGAGAGTTCTTTGCCATGAGGTGCCATGTTGAACTTCCAGTGACCAGTATGAGAGAGTGAGAGCGATAACACCAAATTTAACACACCTGCTCCCCATTCACACCTGAGACCTTGTAACACTAAGGAGTCACATGACACCGGGGAGGGAAAATGGCTAATTGAGCACAATTTGGACATTTTCCAGACAAGTGAAGGACACTCTCCAGGAGGTAGGCGTATCATTGTCAGAGTCTATAATCAAGAGAAGACTACACAAGAGCAAATACTGAGGGTTCACCACAAGGTGCAAACCATTCATAAGCCTGAAGAATAGAAATGCCAGATTAGACTTTGCCAAAAAAAACATGTAAAAAAGCCAAATCAGTTCTGGAAAAGCATTCTTTGGATGGATGATACTAAGATTAATCTGTACCAGAATGATGGGAAGAAAAAGTGTGGAGAAGGCTTGGAACAGCTCATGATCCAAAGCACACAACGTCATCTGTAAAACATGGTGGAGGCAGTGTGATGGCATGGGCATGCATGGCTTCCAGTGGCCGAGTCAATCACCTGATCTCAACCCAATTGAGCATGTATTTCACTTGCTGAAGACAAAACTAAAGGCAGAAAGACCCACAAACAAAGAACAACTGAAGACAGCTGCAGTTAGAGCCTGGTAAAGCATCAGAAAGGAGGAAACCCAGTCTTTGGTAATGTCCATGGGTTCCAGACTTCAGGAAGTCATTGTGAATAAAGGATTCTCATTAAAACATTAAAAATAAACATTTTATTTATGATTATATTCAATTGTCCAATTACTTTTGGTCCCTTGAAAAAGGGGGGATGGCTACTCTTAAGAGATGTAATTCCTAAACCCTTCATCCAATTTGGATGTATATACCCTCAAATTAAACCTGAGAGTGCGCACTTCCAGCCCATATCCATTATATAACTATAGCTTAAATATGTTTTGGTAAGAACCTGAAAAAAACTAAAATTGTGCCTGTGTCCAAATATATATGAACCTAACTGTATATCAAATGAAGTGACTGGCCTCCGGTGATACAATGGTATTAAACAAATCTTTCTACATAAATTGAACCTATCTGCAGTCTCCTCTTCTCTACATTGGTTCAACTTGCTGAATTTATAAAGCTTTTCTGAGAGTTCAGAAAACAGGGGGCCAAGAGCTGAAATTACACTCTGTAGAGCTCAGTGAGGAGAGTTCTGAGAGCTGACTGCAGGGAAGAGACACCCCCCCTTCACACAGCACACAGGAACAGAGATGAGGCTGTCAATCTGCTGGAGCTCCCTCCTCTGTCACCATTTTTCTCTTGGTGTTAGAAAAACTTGTTAGAGGTGATTCATGTTGATAGCAGAGGAATGAGGCAGCAGACAGAAATGACACTTATTGCTCTGGATTGAGACAAGTACACACTATAGAGGGATATGCTTTGTTCATATTTAATGTCTGAAGTTTACAACCACTTTAAAGTGGAACTAAAGTCCAATTTATAAAAAAACTTGTTAGCAGGTATCGTTTTATAGAAGAATAGTCTCTATAAACCATAACCCCTCCCCTTTTTTCCATCATTTTTTAAAATTAATTTGTACATTGGCTATTGTGCAGATTCCAGGAGTAAAATCTGGACCCTGGAATGATGTAACTTCCATGTGTATTGAACTGATATTACATCAATTACTGCCCACCAATGTAGAAGACAGAAGATTCTAGACCTGGAAAATACCAGAAGAAGATGAATGTGGTGGTGACGGAGTGACAAGGGGGAGTTCAGACCTTGTATTGCTGGAGGAAGGCACTCTAGGGGATGTCTG